>NW_010398857.1:6239-11875 GCF_000710305.1 Buceros rhinoceros silvestris
CACGATTAGCAGTATGTTGTTACAAGTCCGAAAGAGCCTCTTCTTAAACTACTAGCATGACAAGTCAGGGATCAAAAGTGTATTGAGTGCAGGTGGCAGGTGCTGGTAGTGGGGGAGCTGCAGGGGTGGACTTGTGTGAGAGGAGGCCAGGGACTTCCCCGTGCTGGACATAGCTGGTTCCCCAAACACCTGCGGAACCACCACAGGACACAGCTGAGTCCATCAGCAAAGTTGGTGGTGTGTCTGAAAACATATTTAAGAAAGGGCAAAATACCACACAGGCAGAGGAGAAAAAAAAAGTGCAAGATGGCAGTGTGAACATCAAGGACAGAGAAGCAGAGGAAGGAGGTGCTTCAGGTGCTGGAGCAGATTTTCCCATCCAGCTTGTGGAGGAACCATGCCAGAGCAGGGGAAAAAGTGGGAGAGGAAACGTGTGGCAGAAGGAAGCCAATGTGTATTGGCCCATACCCCCATCCAGCTTGGGCAAGCAAGCAGACGAGTCAGGAGTGAAGCTGAGCTTGGGAGATGAGTGAAAGAAAGGTGCTGGTGTTAATTTTCATATTTGTTTCTGGGCAATAAATTTAATTGATTTTCCACAAGTTGAGACTATTTTGCCCATGAGGGTAACTAGTACGCAATCTCCCCGTGTTTATCTCAACACAGGAGCTTTCTCATCCTATTTTCTTCCCTTGTCCAACTGAAGAGAAAGCAAGTGAAAGGCTGGGTGACAGTTTGGCCCTTCCACCAAAGGCGGCCCCAAAAGAGAAGTGAAAAAAGGTACTTGAGCCTGTTAACAGCTCTAAACTACGTACACATAATTGATTTCACACTGTTTAACGTTTCCTTTGTCTTCTTGTGGAACATCATCTTTCTTCTTAGCTTCTCTTTCAGCACAAGTACGAATCTAGTTATGGAGGGGAAAAAAAAAGCACAACCAAAAAACCCCTGTATTTTTAAAACCAGCAGTTACAGGTTAAAGACAACAACATATCCTTCATAATGGAATGAGAGTCACAGTGACTTTTTAAGTTCACAACTTTCAAATTAGTTAATTCACAAGTGGAGACGACTGCAATAAAAGCAAGAGTTATCTGAAGTATAGGAAATATTAAGTGTAATCCCCAATACTACTGTAAGACATAATTGCCTTCATCTCAAAGAAGCAACATTACAATTCTTAGTTTTAGCAAGGGTAAAATGCCTTTTTCAGAGACCGACTTAAAAATATTATTGCTCTGACACCCATCTCTGTTTGGAAGCACACATATATTTTCAATGTCCAGATGAAGTCAAGATCATCTTTTTACATTCTCATACTTAAAAGATCTCCCATTCTGCATAATTCTGGTAAACCTTTCTCTGTCCCTGCTTCGGTCATAATTTGTCTCTCCCATACCAAGTTGTTTGGAACTATCTGGAATATCATATAGACTGTCTTGCCCCCCAATGTCTTGCCCTTCTTTAGTGGCAAAATATCTTCCTGTCTCTACTGGAAGTATCTCAGTTTACGCAGCCCTGGAGCTCATTTACCTTTCCTGTGGCCCAATCACTTGAATCACTTGACAGCTTATAGAAACAATTTAACACTATTAGCAGTAAATTACAGCACACAAACACCTGGTTGTTTTAATATCTGTGCCAATCGTGTATTAATTGTAGAAGTTACAGATTACCTTTATCATTTCTTCTTCCCCTGCAGTTTTGCTTTTGGCTTCTATGTCTCCCTCTTCATTACATCTAATAAAACGGCTATTTGCTGCTAGCAATGCCATTTTCTTCTGCAGAAATAATATCACATTATTGTTAGTATACAGAGTTTGTATATAGTTTTTGATTCATAATATTTTTCCTCTACTATACACTGGAAAACTCTGTAAAAGCATTTTATTCTTTTCCACACGGACATTTCAACAGCTAAGAAGCAGACTTGCTGGCTCCTTCATTCTTAAGATGCTTATAGCTGCCAAAATGCAGTAACTTGGGAAGTATTTTAAGAACTTTCAATTATGGTAAGTGCATGGCAGTTGGGAAAACAGAATATTAAATTTTACAATCTGTAAGGGATTCTAAAAGGCTTTTCCTGCATAAGGAACAACAATATAGATTAACTCAAAATACAGTCAGATGCTGGGAACATCAAATGACCTATTCCAAACAGCTTACATCTTGGAAGACAGGTTCCCATTGCTCTCTTGATCCTATTGCATCTGAACGTCCAACAACAAGTCCATCTGAATTTATACCAAGGTATTTGCCATAACCAGACTTCAGAGCAATCCTCAAAAATAAAATGCAGAGAAAAATAAAGTATGTTTTTAACTGAAGCAATTCACAATATCAAACACATCACAAACCATTGGCAGACAGTGTATTTTGAGAGAATATTAAAACATGTATTCATACAATGAACAAAGATAATTATCAAAACTTGTTACACTGTTACAGTAAATACCTTGTATCAGACAACTTCACTGCTGTAAACTGCTCAGGAGGACTGGGGCCTTCATCATCTGCGGAATGAGTTGTCCATTAGTACTAAACACAATATTTTAACTTGTTAATACTGCAATTTCAGTCAGACTGATGAATTAATGATGGCTATTGCTAAATGCTATGGAAAGCTGGACTACCTTATTTCTTTAAAAGTTCCTTTTTGAATACTCGCTCTTAAAAATGCTGAAAACAATGTAGGTGCTTATGTATGTTCATATATTTAGAGTGGTTAAAACAAGACACACACCCCCAAAAAAATCTTTGTGTGAAGAAATTTACAGTTGAAAATGTTTTGTGATTCTTCAGGTGGTGCTGAAAATCTTATTCTCCCCGCAATTTTATTTTTCTGTAAGAAAATGTGTTATAGTTCAGCTATGGTAACACAACTCAGTACCTTAACAGCTACTAGACTCTCCATCCCTCAATAACCAAATTGAGATAATATTGCCTTCGTTGCTTTGACCTCCCTCTGAAGGTGAAACACACTGTCAGGATTCTGGAACAGGTCTTGTCTGACTAATGGCTCTCAAAGTCAAAGAACGGATAAGCTAATTGTCCCGCCACATTAGTGGCCCATTTGTGTGGCAACAAAACAAGTATATTAAGACGAGGATTCAGCAATAAACCTTGAAACTCATCTGCCTTGAGCTTCACTCTTCAGCTGACACCATAAACATTTTATAGGATTTAATAAAAGTTATACTGCTTTTTATCCCCTAAGTGGTACGGTCTTTTACAGGTGATGATCTCCAATGCAGTTCAATTTGCTGTACACATAAACCAGCAAAAAACTAGATGAGTGAAAGTTTTTCATAGTCACTAGGTTTAAGTCATCTGCATGCCACGCTAGCGTTATTACATTATTTGTAATAAACTGCTTTTAGCTGTAAAACCGCTTGCCTTTAAGTGATGCTACTTTTATGCCTTTCATTACTGAAACAGCTTATTTCCAAATTCCCTGGAACAAACCTTTATGTGGTGCTCCAAGCGTAAACAAGCCATTGTCGAGGGCGTGGATGTAAGCTCCTTTATCCATTTCTATAGCTATAGTTCCTGTAATTTCACCAAAATTACTGACAGCCCACCAGTTTCCTAAAATACAACAGCAGGACAGTTAACACAAAGCATGACAGTTAACAAGGTAATTACAACTTCTGACTGCAGTAGCTCAGATGATATTTCTGTGTCGTCTTTAAGATTTGACATTCTGAAGATACAATTGCTACTGCTATCTCAAAATCTTTGTGCATTACCTTATAGTACAGTGCCAATTTTATGGTGGTGCTGCTGAATCAGTTAACTCCTGCTGTTCTACCCACCCTGCCACCCCTATTTTCAGGCTCCTGCACTTCATCCCTTCTTTGTGTTAGTCCATTGAACAAGTTCATCCATTCAGCTGACACAATAAGAGACACCTTGCAAGGAAGGCGGTGGGTTCTCCCCACACTGCCCCAACCCCGGACCAGTCTCCTGCAGTTTTGGGGTTATACCCAATCATTAGATTCACCAGCACAACAGAAACAGACAATCTATCTCATCTTGCTGTTGTATTACTCCATGCGAGCTGTAATCCTTAGACATCAGTCGTTCAAGCCAGTCGGTATTTGAACATTCGAGCCCCACTGAATTCTACCAAAGTCAAAGGTAGTCCTACCCATCCACATGAACTAGAATGATGATGTTTATATCTTTTAAACAGTAACATTTTCTCCCAATATACTGTCTTACAGATATTTTCTACCTGATTAACTAAAAATAGTTATCATCAGGTTACCTTAATCTGAATATGACGTATTTTTTCCACATGGTTGTTGGTAAGTCAATCTGCCTTGAGCAAAAATGATCTTCTTCCATCTTGACACAACATATGAAACTAACTGTCTTGCCCTATACCGTCAGGGCTCACAGATCCAGGTAGGAATTTTCCAAATCTCTCCCACTTTTATGAAATCTGGCTAAACTGAAGAATGTAAAGCATTCCCAAGATTCTTCTAGTATAAGACACAACAGCCCAATTCCTCATATATCATAATCTGTTTTAACACAGGAAAAAAGTTGACTTCCCCTTGCCCTTCCTTAGCTTATGTGTATAAAAGAAAATGACATTTATCCCGTAACGTGTGCTGTGCTACAGTACACCTCTGCATCTCTCATGACCGTGGTTATTTTTTAGCTGTTTTTGCTTGTGACTTGAACTGTGATCAATCTGAGGACATGACAGTGCTGAAGGGCAACAGTCAAGTTACTGCTCAAGACCATATATACTGTGCTACTTCTGTTTCACATGAAGGGAAAAACTAAAGTTATATTTTGTTACTAGCTACTGTTTGTGTCTTCAGTTTCAATTAATAGTGGCAAATTTATAATGCAAACACATCACAGCAGTCACACAGTCAAGTATGTCAAATTAAAAACAAACTGAGACTCTTTTCCTTTCGAAAGGATCAAAAGTTTGCGTGAACTAGAGAGCCCAGTCAGAAAGTAACTGGTGGCAGCGTAAGAATGGAAAGCACAGGTGATCCAAACACTAATCTTCAAAGTAATACTAACAGAAGCAGTAAGTTATTTACACAGAAATGCAGTCATTAAGTAACAGCATTACAGCACTAAAGAAGTCTCTCCTCCTAAAGCAAATACCACTGGGAGGCGGAGAGAATTAAAAAAAAAAAAAAAAAAAAAAAAAAAAAAAAAAAAAAAAAAAAAAAAAAAAAAAAAAAATCCAAGTGGATAAGTTGCTTAAGATTATAAAATAACATATTTTACCTAAAAATGTAAGTGGAAAAATCCATTCCACTGGTGTCAGAAGTTCTACTTAGAGTCTAGGAAGACCGCAATATACAAGTAACGTCATGAGAAATAGTTACTACACTCCACGGGGACTACACTTAGTTTACAATGTCCTGTAACATCTCTGCCTCTTCTGCCACCCCCCTACAGTTTCCACACCGTCAGGTAATTCCTGGAAAGCAGCTCACCAACAATATCAAGTTGCTCGGCCTCATCCTCTTCTCTTTTCCTTTTCTTCCCCTTGTGCTTTTTCTTGCTGCAAGGGGAGATGAAAAGAAACATCAATGCGCCTCGGACCTGGCCCTTCCACAGCGCGGTCTCTCACAACGCCTCACTCCCGAGCCCTACAGGAGCAG
>NW_010398858.1:0-211 GCF_000710305.1 Buceros rhinoceros silvestris
GTGTGGGCAGGGGCTGCTGAGGACCGGCGGTGGCCAGGAGGGCGGAAGGAAGACAAACCCTGTATGGGTTCACTCTCCAACATTGCAGCAACTGAAGGGTAGAAAAGGCTCGTCATAACGAGGCAGAGACACCACTCTGCGCCACAAACAGCCACGACCCAGCTCCTGGGCTCCGTGTCCCAGCTGGGGATGCAGGGGCTGTTGCGCACTC
>NW_010398858.1:782-1017 GCF_000710305.1 Buceros rhinoceros silvestris
CAAAGCTGATGCAGCCCCAGGTGGGGACAAAGCCCTCTCCCACCATGGTCCCACCCTTCCCAGGTGGGTGACGGAGCCCCTGCAGCCCAGCCCTACCTCATCCTGGCTGTACTGGCGCAGGCAGTTCAGGAGCCGGTGGGTGTTGGCAAGCCAGAGCGCAACCACATCAAAGTCATCGCTGTGCTTCTGCGGGAGGAGCAGAGGGCGCTGGGGTCACCAGAGCTCTGGCTGCGAC
>NW_010398858.1:1309-1836 GCF_000710305.1 Buceros rhinoceros silvestris
GTCAGGCCACGCTGTGCCCCGGTGCCACCCCTGCCTCGGCCAGCGAAGCTTCTCCACAGCCCAGCCCGCGCCATCAAGCTCAGCACCTGCATGACCCTTTTGATGGCAGCGATGGCTGCGCCCACGAGCGAGCGGGCCCGCGCCTCGTCGCAGCAGTGGTCCGCGTGCCGGAAGCACAGGAAGAGGACGTAGGCGGGCAGGTCTGGGAGCGCCCCAGGGCTGCTCTGTGGCTTGTAGTCTGCAGGGAAAGCAGGACAGCTGGGATCGCAGTAGCTCTGGAAAGCTGGTCCTGAGCCGGGCATGATCCTCCCCAGCTCTCACAGAACCGCCAGCAGGGACCAGGCTGGGGTGAGGCACCCCCCTCTCTCCAAACCCCACCTGTGATGACAGCCTTGATAACGCGCCCTTCGTCCTCCATCCTCCACACGAGCATGGCCTGGGACAGCCCTGCCGGGGACGGGGCTGCAGGGGGCTGGGGCCGGACCACAGCAGACGCTGCCAGCTGCTGCCAGCGCCCACGCGGTTGC
>NW_010398858.1:2043-2262 GCF_000710305.1 Buceros rhinoceros silvestris
AGCATCTGTTTGGGGGCGAGGCTCTGCTCCCCATGTTGAGGCTGGGCAATGCTCCAGCCTCAGACCACGCTGGTGCCCCTCCAGCCAACCCCACCTGCCTCCCACAGGGACACTTGCCCGTGAGCTCCTGGATCTGCTTCGCGTAGACTCGCAGCTGCTTCTGGAGCTTCAGCGTGGTCCTCTCCTGTTTCTCCAGGTTCTGGGCCAGCTCCTGGGCAG
>NW_010398859.1:0-584 GCF_000710305.1 Buceros rhinoceros silvestris
GAACCAGGCCGGGGCCCTTCCCCGCGTCCCGGCTGCCTCCCCGGGGCTGGGTGCTTTTGGGCAATGATATCGCCATGGGAGCAGTTTCTTTAAAACCATCTCCGTTACCGCAAGCAGCTTAGCACCAGAAACTCTCTTCCTCTCTGCTCTTTTAATACGATCCCAGCTTAGCAAAGCCCCGGGCTTAGCTGCTGCCCCTGCAGGGCAAGTGAGGAGATGAGAATTAAATAATATGAGAGCAGAAAACAAAGGGCTCTGCTTGATTTAAACAGCCTGAGGGGGGGTGATGGCGGCCCAGCCCTGCCCGGGGGGTGCCAGTGGGGTTACCTGCGGAGGGGGATGCTCGGCTGGATGATACATCCCTCTGGGATGCCTCGTTTTTATGGGTCAGTGGGTCAGGGATGCTCTGTTGCTTCCAGCCATTGCTCCCGCTGCCGAGGACCCAAGGGAGCCCAGCTCAGAGACACATTCATGCTAGAGGTGCCCCCAATGCTGTGATTTTGGTGGCAAATATTCCCGTCTCCCAGAGTTTTCCCATGTAGGGCTCTGCCGGAACCAGCGAGCAGCTTTGAGGAACTCGGTGC
>NW_010398859.1:737-1053 GCF_000710305.1 Buceros rhinoceros silvestris
AGAGGCAGCGTTGCACCAAGACAAGGAGCTTCCCACCTTCCCCAGCCACCCTGTCAGTGCCCGGGATGGTGCTTCCCGGCTGGGCAGCCCCCGCTCCCTGCGCCCAGCTGATGGGCCGGGGGTTGTTGCTCACTCCCCGGGTCCTGGCTGGCCGGGCTGGCTCCCATCGCCAGCACCGCGGCTCACCTTGGACTCCGCTCCCGGCAGGGCCCTGGGTTGCTGGGGAGACGATGGGCTTGTTTATTTACCATCAGGGCTGCGATAAGGAGTGCGAAAGGGGAGGCGAAGCACATGGTGTCCAATGTGCCTGACCCAC
>NW_010398860.1:0-1852 GCF_000710305.1 Buceros rhinoceros silvestris
GACAGGTCCTTAGAGCCTCATTTGTGTTGGGATTTTTGCATATGGAAAGTGGAAACAATTATTACGTCTGATAAATGTCATATCTGTAGCTTGGTATAGAAAAGCACTGTATTTGCACCAGTTCTGTTCAGGGAGAAGAATAAAATCAGCAAAAATCCCAGCTGCATCATTGGTATTTATACCGGTGCCTTAAGCTTATCTTGAAGTCACTTTTATTAAAGCCACTTTTGAGATCACCCTAATAAATGTCAGTTGTTTTGTTTACTCTCCTTCTGAAGCAAAAGTTAGTTATGATGGTCATGAAAGTTGTATAAGTCTGTAAGCATAAGCAAAAAGGGTTGTTTGGTTTGGGTTTTTTTGTGTGTCAACAGCCATTAAAAAGGTTTACTTTTGAATGAGATTTAAAGAAAAAAAATCTGAAAATTACATTTCATACAAAAAAGTTTGCCATGAGTAAGAAGCAAACATTTGCCCTTGGGACTTCCTCTGTTGGAAAGGTCCTTCCAGCTAGCCTTAGCTCTTTTTTCTCTGCCACCCTATTGCAAATGAAATACAGCAATACTCTACAAGATGACAGGAGGGTTTTTTTAAAAGCAGGGTTGATGCCTGGTACGAGTCCCCAGGGTTCACATTTCCAGGTTTTCCCGGCTCTCCCAAGGACTGTGGTTTCCTTGCTTTTCCAACAGCCCCAGCAGGAGATGCTGGGTTCCCAGGGCGTTCGCCAGTGCCAAAGAGGGAGCAGAACCATCCTACTTTACAGCCCAAGGCGGTGGCTAAGACCAGGCCAGCCTGTCCTCGCTCTTTCTCAGAGCCTTAGTTATATATATAACTCCCTTCCAGTGCTGTTTGCATAAGGCTTTGCATGTGTTTGATACTGGCTTTGAGGAACAGCACTTAGTTTTTCAGATGAAATTGGAGAGCTGTTTGCTCAGCTCGCAATGCCAGGCTGCTGAGAGCTCAGGCTCTGCCCCGCTGCTCAGTGGCATCTGCTGGGAAAATCATCGTTACTCCTGCCATCCTGGGTAGGCTCACCAGACAGCCTTGAGCTCTGCTGGAGGGCTGTCCTTTGATATTTAGTTATAAAGAGCATATTAAGCCTGCTGAGAAGGAGGCATTGTTATCTTCTGGGGCTGAGGTTAATGCTTTCAGTTCACAAGTAAGGCAGCAAGATGATAGCTTTTCACTGGGATTAGATTTAAGTCATATATGTATGAAAATTTAAACCTTTGCAGCAAAAGCTACTGTTATCATTTTTGATGTCAAGGGTTATTGGTTTGATTACAATAGGGGAGCAATTTTAATAATCTTTCCTATCTACAAACAAACAGTAAGTGTAACTGCCTGAGCTCGGGCTCCTTATACAAATAACAGTGCATCATATCGACCGTATATACAGCTGCTACTTGTGTTCCCTCCGAACATACAAAAGCGAAATGAGTTCTTAAAGCAGAAAACATATAGTCCTGCACTCCTTTTAATAAAAAGCAGGGTCCATTTGTAGATATTCCTCTTCAAAGACTGTGAGAGAGACAAACCTGAACTGCTGCTGCTTTTTGCCCCAAAATGGAATTACAGAGTCATTCCAGGGGGGAAGGTGCCTTGTCCAGCCAGCTGCTGTGATGGGCTTCATTCCCAGGCAGGCTTTGAACTGGTGGTACTGTGGATGTGGGGGAAGGGGACCTGTCACAGCTGAGTAATTCATGTCTTACAGTATGGGCTGGAGCCCAGAGGGTGAAAGTCCAAGCAAGTCAGGCTGTTGCTTCCTGGTCTCTGCAGCTGGTTTTTCCATGACGAAAATGAAGTCTGTTGGCACGCACAGGAAGGAAAATGAGCACTGCCTGGTGCCATGCTT
>NW_010398860.1:1944-6256 GCF_000710305.1 Buceros rhinoceros silvestris
TTCCCTACCCTGTATCAAGGTTTAGGCCTCTCCCAGAAACATCACACAGCTGTAAAATGAGCACAAGCACTAAGAAATAGCCTGATGATTGCAGAGCTTTACTAGTGACAGGATACGAAAGAGTACAGCTTCATTTTGTTGATATCCCTTGAGATGAGAAAGGAATAGAGACAGACCAGAATAGACCTGCTTAGGCTGCCACTTCTGCTGAGCTAACTGTAAATTGGCAGTCTTCAATCTCTGAAAGTTTTTTAAGTGGGTGTAACAGCAGTGATACTGCACTGAACACACACGTGCTTGCAGGTCAGTTCTCCATACAGTGTACCTTAAACACAACTCCCTGGGCTACTCCATTCATGGCCCTGAAGCCTGAAATCAGAATGGTTGGATATAAGGTTATGTGTCCGTCAGCCTGGCCTCCTCCAGCTGAGCCTTGTCGGTAAAGACATTTGATTTCTCTACATTTGTGAATTCCAGAAGCGAGACTGCCGGCCGCCTGCTCTCACTGTAGAAGACTCCTTATCCCTAAGATGGTAACAAGGCAAGCTGGCACCTTTTTTTTCTATCAGGATTATCTACCCTCATCAATCACATCTCGTACTTGCAAACTAAATTAACAGTTTTCCATGTCAACTGAATTTTTGTTGCCCAAGCTCAGCTGTGATCGCAAAGAAACAATGGAAATGTTTGCACACATAAACACCAGGCGCCTAGGCAACAAAATAGAGAAACCTGACCTGCTTGTGCAGGGTGAGAAACCAGCTACTACAGGGAGGGCAGAGACATGGCGGAGCTGCTGAAGTTGCTAGAACACACATATACAAGGGTAGGCATTGCTCAGAAATGGAGGTATAAATGTAGAAGCAGTGGCTGTCAATGAACATCAGAGATAGGAGAGTGGAAGCAGAAAGGGACGCTGTAGCTAACAGAAAGTTGATTCTGGTTCAAATAATTCCAATAAAGAAAGTAAAACCTCTGTTCTGAACTTGCTAAAGAACTTTCTTTCCTCTCTCAGCCATCACCCAAGTAAACCTGCAGCCTTAAATCTTCCTTAGCCGCCATTACTTCTCCTTTTGTCTCTTGCTGCCTCATGAATCTCCACCAGAACTCACCCATCTGGGTTTCTCGTTGGATTTCTCCATGTCTTTCACTACTCAGACTGAGCAGCCTCTCATTACAGCCTTCAGGTTATAAATAATGCATCGTGAGGCTTCACTCTTTGTTCACAGAATGCTTGAGCCAGCTGGCATCACCTGCATTTCCTGTAGTCAGTGTAGCTGCCCGTTTGTTAAAAAATATGCCCAACCTTGATATTTCAAGCAAGGCAAATCTTGGGAGGCAGCTCTAGGTAGAGCCATCACACCATCCCTTCTGAATTAAAACAACATTTTCCTTGCGAGAGCAGCAAAGCCTGGCTCTTACCGGAGGGCCTTAGTGCCAGCACCCGTGTGGCCATTCACGCATCCATGCTCTCCACCGCATTGCCAGCAGTAGTGTGGCATCTTGTCATGCCAGGCCAGATATGTCTTGTGCCGTGCGAGAGAGCGCCCTGCAAGGGCTGCCACAGAAAGAGCATGGTCACCACCTTGGATAAGTTGTATGGCTTTCCTTGTACTCCATGGTCCTCCAGGCAGGACACATCTGAGCTAATGGAGATCACAGTATCCAGCCTCGCAGATGGGCTGACGATTTTTATCCCAGTATTTGTATGCTTTCCCATGGTTGTAAGAAGTCTCAGCTCATATGAAGGCGTACAAGGAGCATTTGGCAATTGGAAATCTTCCAGACTCAGAATAACTGAGGGACTAAGACATCCTAAACACATATCCCTGGGAGATTATACAGATTAATAATGTTTATAGCCTTCCTGTCTGGAACCAGATAATGTGGCTCATTTACCCTCACACCCTCTGGAAATCTCTACCTGCCAGGCTCCACGTCCATCTGACAGGACCGTTTCTTACCTTCAAGATTGGCCAAGGACTCCTTTCTGTGTCAGTGTAAGAAAGTCCATATAAATTCCTTTCTCGATTTAGATTATATTGCTATAATTGGAGGTTTGGGATTTAAAACCAAAATTGACCAAATATGTTATTCATCTAGTATTAGAGAACATAAAACTTCATGGAGTTAAGCCAGGAGGCCAGTAAGAATGAAGAAGCACTGTATGTGCTTCAAAGAATAGTGATGTGCCTATGCTGAGTGTCTGTATGATGCAGTGCAAGTGAGTGGTTTTAAAATGTCTTAGTACAGATTGAATTGAGACGAATCACCCTAGTTTTCAAGGACAGCCTGTCTCTGGCATGGAAAAAGCCAGCCAGTACATCCAAATGCACAAACGTAGGAGTTTGTGTATTCAAGTCTTCACTCCATCAGGGACCTCTCCCCACACAATGCCTTTCATGTCTCAGCTGTAGGAATGAAATGGAATTAAAAGGTCAAAATATTCAGCGGTTTCACAAAAAACAGCCCGGTGCTTGTCTTTCTTGCAGTGGCCCTGTGAAGAGCTGCCCAACTCAGCCTTCATCTGCAGGCTCAAGTGCTTGGGAAGGTGGGTAAAGCATCAGGTATTTAGCTTATGCTAGCCTATGTGTTCCCCTGGCCACATTGGTACCAGGATCTGCTTTATGTTGGTTATGGAAGTGTGAGTGGAACTAGAGACTACAAGGTAGGTGCATTAAGAGGAAAGAGAGAGCTGCAAATGCCTTAATCTGCTGTGGGTGAGATTTGTAAATGTCTACGGAAGTATGGCTAAGCCACCACTGTCTTAGCCTCTACTTAATGTCTTGATCAGCCTCTAATTACTGCTTCTGTGCAAGGCTTCCTTCTTGAGAGAGGCTATGGAGCCTCAGCAGCAGTGCTCAGGGCTCAGCTGCTGCTTCTGCCCTCCTGCAGTCACATTTAGGACTTAGAGATGTCACTGCTTTCTGAGCAGGGCTTTTTGCTACAAATGATGGATTAAGTCAAAATGACATTGCTAACCTTATTTCCTCTGACAACTTCTTTGAATGAAGCTGATCATAGAGTCTCTGTGCCTCTACTGACAGGATCTGGCAGGATTTGATCATTAGCTCAGTTTTTCCCTTGTCAGTAAACTCAGAGGTGTGTCCCACCAGACTCACTCTGTCACAGCTCCTGCCGAAGGTTCATGTGGCAGCTGTGCTTTGGCTGCTGTGCTGTCAGTATGCTGATGACATTCTGCTCCATGACTTTTTTCAGCAAATCCAGATGGTGCAATTTCTCTTTTTTCCCTGAACCTGGCCAACTCAGAGAGGGCTGGATGGGGATCAGCTGGCAGACAACTTGGCAAAAGGAGGCATGAGGTGCAAAGTGAGAGGAGACGGGCAAGAGGAGCAACACAAGATGTGGTTGCAAGTTATGACTGCACTGTCACAGCCCAACTGTGTCCACCTATGCCAATGGGTTTGGCTATTTTTGAGTATTCCCAGAATCTGCCACCTTTTAAGTTCCCACCTAATGAACTTTCCAGGCAGTATCTTCCAAAACAACATCTCAGCCACCAGGAGGGACCCTGATATTTCCTGGTCTCACCTTCAGATTAGAGTATTGCAAGGTGGTGCCCTGACAGCTGTGTGTGACAAGCCTGGTGAGGCTCTCTCTAGGAGAGATTCCGAGGCTGGCTGGCCACGCAGAGGGCATCAGCAGTATCCCACCTTTTTCTATCTGCTGTTCTACCTAATCTACCTCATCAACTTCGTTATGAGGCAGCTCCCAATAACAATTTGAAGCACTCACCAACCTAAGTCTGAAATGTGGAAACAAATGTAACAGACTGATATTTAAATCAGACTTCTCTGTAGAAAGCCCAGATTTGGCACCACGACATTATTCCATCATTTTTCTTCATTTGTTTGGGTTTGACAGTGTTTTGTCCCCCTTCCCCTTCCTTTTTTTTTTTTTTTTAATTGCCTAACTTTTGCTTTGGGGAAGCAAGAATGAAAAGAAAAGCTTGGTAGTAAATGGAGTTAAATCCAGCTGGCAACCACTCACCAGTGGTGTTCCTCGGTGTTGGGGCCTGTCCTCTTCAACATCTTTATCAATGATCTGGATGAGGGGATTGAGTGCATCCTCAGCAAGTTTGCAGATGACACTAAATTGGGAGCTAGTGTTGATCTGCCTGAGGGTCGGGAGAATCTGGAGAGGGACCTGGACAGACTGGATTGATGGGCTGAGGCCAATTGTATGAAATTCCACAAGACCAAGTGCTGGGTCCTGCACTTGGGCCAGAGCAGCCAGAGCAACCCCCTGCAACATTACAGGCTTGGGGAGGAGTGGCTGGGGGGGGGGGCAG
>NW_010398860.1:6643-24624 GCF_000710305.1 Buceros rhinoceros silvestris
TCTGGATGTCAGGCGATTGAATATGAGCCAGCAGTGTGTCCGTATGGCCAAGAAAGCCAATGGCATCCTGGCTTGTATCAGCAATAGTGTGGCCAGCAGGAGCAGGGAAGTGATTGTCCCCCTGTACTCAGCACTGGTGAGGCCACACCTTGAGAACTGTGTCCAGTTTTGGGCCCGTCACTTCGAGAAGGATGTTGATGTGTTGGAGAGGGTTCAGAGAAGGGCAATGAAACTAGTGAAGGGTTTAGAGAGCTTACGAGGAGCAGCTGAGGGAACTGGGGTTGTTTAACCTGGAGAAAAGAAGGCTGAGGGGAGACTATTGCTTTCTACAACTGCCTGAAAGGAGGTTGTAGGGAGGTGGGGGTCGGTCTCTTCTCCCATGTTACGAATGACAGGACAAGAGGAAATGGCCTTAAGTTGCGTCAGGGGAAATTTAGGTTGGATATCAGGAAAAATTTCTTTATACAGAAGATCATTAAGCACTGGAACCAGGGAAGTGGTGGAGTCCCCATCCCTAGAGGTATTTAAAAGCCATGTGGATCTGGTGCTGATGGACATGGTTTAGGGACCCTGGCAGTGCAGGGTGAGTGGTTGGACTTGATGATCTTGGAGGTCTCTTCCAACCAGATGATTCTGTGATTCTGTGAAACTCAGAGTTTCTGCTTAAATGTTCCAGGATTAGATTTAACTAATTTTTGTATTTATGGATATTTTATCTAAAAAAGGTAAACATTCAAAACCAAACCAAATGTTGTATTTTATATAAAATTATGTATCTATATATGCAGTTAACATAGATATACAAAGATAGATAGGCTTTTCTGACCTGTTAGTAATCCTGAGTAAACAGGTATTTGAATATAAAGATGAATGATGAACAGCACAATGAATGAAGTCGGCTGACATGGTGATCAACAAAAACCTCCTGTGAGAAGGGATATTCATACTGTCTAGCTTAGATGCTCTGCATGGTCTAAATGCATACCTAAACTACCCTGTGGGTGATGCGGTGATTATCTTTCCCCACTGAGCATTTTCAAGAGCCACTGGTAGAGTATTTTGTTTCAGAGAAATACCTCCAATCTGTACCTTTTTTTCTGGTGGCTCATTTCAGTTTACCTTCTGAAGACAGGTATTTTAAATCACACTTTTGATTTATTGTTGATGAACACTAGCTGGTAGGTTGGATCAATGTATAAAGAGAAGTTTGCTGCAGTGCGGTTTAACAAGGTGGTGTAGGGCAATCTATTTATTCAATTTATAGTGGCAGAAACACACGTGGTAGCTACTGGCTTATTCTAACTATAAATAATGCGTATTTATCATTTTCAGTACTGAGGGAACCTGAGCAACAGGAACCTCTATTTATCTGCAGTTTTAGCTTCCTTCATGCAGCACTGGTAGTGGAGGAGGAACACAGAAAAAAAAAAAGCCATAAGCTTTAACATACTGCAAGATGTTCTTGCAGGGATTTCCCATCTGCCTTTACCTACCAGAGTTACAGGAGCTTATCCATCCGCAGCAGCCACGAAGATAAAAATGTTTTCAAGATGAGCAATAGACCCTGCTAGAGATGTCCTTTATCCAGAGATTTTAGAATTTGGGATGTTTGGTCTTCTACCTTGCAATCTGAATAAATTGTTCCCATTTTCTGTATATTATTTCCTCTCCCCCCCAACAACAAATAAAAAGGAATGAGTGATATTTGTGACTGTTTAAGAATGGACACAATGTGCTATAAATTATACATTTCAAAACAGTAAATTTTGTGCCAAAGAAGTTCTTTATTCTTCTCCTCCCCACTTTTGTGCTGGTAACTGGTTACACTGTGCTGCTGCTTTAAAGTTTCCTTCTTTCCTTCTCCGTCATGAATTCTGTTTCAGCTGGCCGTTGTGCCGTACAGACTTATAAAGTATATTTCCCTATAAACTTCCAAAGAGCTGTGAGTGTGGAAACGAGTGCTTCAGTTGCATGCCCAGGGTGCTTTTATGGTTTGGGAAACCACCACCAGGGGTTGAATGTCCCAAACAGTGTATTCTCAGAGCTCCCTGGTGTTTGCAGCTTGATGGCAAAGGGAGCGGAGACGTTTAATGAACTAGAGATGCTCAGGATTTTGGACAATGGGCTTTGGAGCAAAAGTGCTCATTGTGAGGATGAGGGGCAGCAAAAGACCTGTCCCATATTTGTAGTTTTTTTCAAGCAAAGCTGCTGACCCTCTGTGAAGAGGTGAATTTCTTCCTTGTAGTTCTGTTGACTGAGTTGCGGGATCTGTGGCTTCAGGGACTTCTGCTGAACTCATAGAGTCATGCAGGAAAGATTTTAAAATTAGTAATAAAAACATTGGCAAATATTTGTAGATTAAATCAACTATTGCTCTCTGAAAGAGTCTCTCAGTCTCGGTCTCCATGGCCTCCATATCTCGATCCCTGCAGAGATATGCAAGCCAGCACTGCATACAAGCTTTGTCTTATTCATAAAACTAGGATGGGAGGGTGACTAAAATGACCCCCATGTTGCTTTACATATCCATTTATGAGCACTGTCAGCATTTTGTCTCTTCTTGCCCTAACCAGATGTTATCAGATGTATCCTGGTTTGCTGCTGTGAGAGATAGGGGACAAGTGGGAATTCTCGGTGCTGTTGTCATCTGGAGGTTGGCGTCATTCTATTGCACAGTTGTGCACTTTCGTGAGAAGCCGATCGGCTTCGCTGACAGCTGATCTGGAGCCAAGACACCAAAAGGTCAAGGTGCAGCTTCTCCGTGGCTGCTGCTGATCAGTTTCCCATGGCATGGGGAGGGACAATCCTGCAGACCCAGTTTACCCCCTCAAGCCCTCCCTCAGCGCTCGCTTGGCTGCAGTGCTCTACCATATTAGGAGTGTATGGAGCAAAGCCCAGGAGCCAGGATCAGGAACTCTTCTGTCAATCTGAAGAGCTGCTGCTATATTTAGCAACAGGCACATGGGAATAGCAGCTTAAACGTGGGAGGGGGCTGCTAGAATGCCAAGATGTGTTTGAATCCACTTGCCTCTTGATGGAAACTCTCCGGTTGTGCTATCTTTAGAGGGTCTTGTACAGAAATAAATTACATTTTCCTACATATTCAATAAAAATAAAAGCAATTTAGCTGGCATGTACCTCCACCACAATAGTTCTGATGAACAGCAATTACTGAACAGCAAAATAAAGCCCTTGATAAATGTTTATTTACCCTCTTGTTTCAGTGGCATGCAAACTAATCAGCACAAGTGTATTGCATTTAAATGCAATTATGGCAGCCATTATAATGTGAATGACTTAGCTGTGGGTTTCTTTTCTTTTTTCTTATTTTCATGGACTGTTACTTGAAGATGAGAGAAAGATGCACCTTGTGTTTTAAATGCCCAGGACAGTGAGAATGTACTGTTATTGATTTCATTTGCAATTAGCACAGTTATATTCCTCTCTATAAACAATCAACCCCCCTTACATCTAGTGACCATAAACCAAGAGACAGATTCCTAAATGACTAAATTAATAAATGATTTAGTGTGGAAGCAGTCGGATGCCTGCAATGAACCCCACTTTGTTTTAACTGAAATATTCAGCTGTTCTCCATCCAGAAAAGCAGGTTTCCTGGTTTTCAGCAAGGGCAGTGTTCTGTGATTTTCTTTCCCCATTTTCCACTGAGGCTTAGTGGCCTCCATGAAGGCCAAGTGACTCCTCCAAGGTCTGGTACTGAGTCAAGAGCTAAACATGGAACCAGGATTCCCCTAGTTCCCACTCATCTGTAAGTCACTCAACTACATAATCTCAACTATATAAAGCATCTGGGGAAGCATGCATCTTGAGGAAGGCTGATGGGGGAAATTCAGGTGAAATCCCCTTGTGGAGTTTGATTTCCTCAATGCATCCAGGGAGAGGCTGAACCTTAGCACTAATGATCCGTGGAGGGGTTGCTGTTTTGTTTGGGTTTTTTTTCTGAGCTAGGAAAAAAGGAGGGTCCAGAGAGTCCAGTGGTCCGGTTCTGGGTCTTGAATGCCCACATCCATTGCCCTACCTGTCTGCGGTACTGCAGTGTTATACCTATTCTGCTTCGCTTTCCAGCCCTGTAGGCAACATACATGACAGAAGCTGGAAAACCTGATGCAGCTCAAGGCAAATATTACTCCTTGCTCTTCTCCTGGGGCTGGTCTGCTTCTCTCTACATGTCAATATGACTGGACATTTTTTCTTCAGAAAAGACTGTCTGCTTTTGTTTAGGTTTTTGGTTGGGTTTTTTTTTTTTTTAGTGACATTCCTAATTCCTCCAGGTATATATGATATATCTAGTGCATACATAGTTATATATAGGTATGCATGTCTTGAAGGTATACACATTTATACATGTACATATATACACGCACTTGCTTTAGAGATACTATTTCCCTTTGGTGAAATTTGCCTATTTTTGTGCTTCGTTCATTCTTCAAAAAATACTTATTAATGAACATACAATTTGATAACAACATTGTCTGAGCAGTATTTCCATGATGACAATTGTGACCCAGACCTGGGATGCCAAGGAGCACTCCTGCTTAGCCTGCTGTGGACAGAAATGTACAGACAAGGTTAGGTAATGCATGAAAACCTGCCTCCTCCTGAGGTAGACACAATTACAGTCATTCGGAAATGACTGGAAATTACGGTAATACCCATCCACACTTGGAAGTGCAATAATTAACTCCTGGGTCCAGAACTGCCATAGGATAAATTTCTGCTGTTTCAACTGGACTCTCTCTCTCTCATTCTAGTTATGACAGATCCTCCAGCATTACGAAGTAAAGCTGATTTTCTAGTGTAAATTCCTTTCTCTGGCTTCCTCTACTATTTACACAGCATTTCATGCATATGCAGCTATATTGACAATGGATTTTTTTCTGAAAACCTGGAGGTAAATACAAAACAACACAAATACAATACAAAGGAAAACAATGAGGAGACACCACAGCTTAAAAAAGAGCAGTCTCAATTGCCAGCCTTTGACTTGGCTTAATTCAGCTCTAAGAACTTTTGGAAAAAAGAACGTAGGAAGAGTACTTTCATTTTCATTACAAGAACAGTCATCCACTTTCTTTCTGTCTGAGCTGCTGCTAAGGAAGAAAGCAAATAAAATCATGCTTTGTTCCAAAAATTAGGGGTTTTTTGCTGGATGGACACAGTGCTGTGTGAATAATGGGATGCATATTGTGTGCGTAGATAAACAGTCATCAGTACAGTCTGTAAATATGTAATATATACGCAGAGTTTGTCCTGAAATTTTTCTTACCACTGCCAACAGAGCATGCTTCTGCCTGGAACAAAACCAGCATTGTCCGACATGGGAAGGCTCTGGGGGCTGGACTGCCTGGCCTCAAAATGGAAGCTGTGATGCACTCAAGCACGCAGTAAACACTGTGTTCTCCATCTCTGGGTCTCCAGCACGTGCATCACAGTGGGTCAGTAGGTGTTTAAGCTTTGACTTACAGAAAATTAGCAAGTATCAAACACAGCCACACTTCTGGAATGAATGTATTTCAGGGGCAGGAAGTGAGTGGACAGGTTGGTTAGTCATGACGGAAGCCTACAGGCTGGGTCTTCGAGGTCTAGAAATAATTAGTAGCTCACACCCATGGGTGTGTGCCACAGAGACACTGTATGACAGGGTCACCACTGCTCAAAAGCCCCCTCACCCCAGTGGGGGCTCACCCTTTGATGTTGCTGGATCTGGGGAGATGGTTGGATCCTGAGTAAGTCCTTTCCACCAGAGCACAGTCCCACGCGGAGGATTAGTGCAGCTATATTCAGAGCAGAGAAGTGCAGATTGATAGGTGCAGCCCCATCTCTTCACTTTTTTTATGCAGCAGCTGTGCTATATAAAAATGAGTGCTTAAAATTACCTGTAAGCAAGGAGCAAACCAGTTTATGGAGGTGATCACTGATGATAAGCGTCTTTCTCTTTTCTTCTGACATGCCTTCTCTGCTTAGCTCATAGCCAAGTGGTGCCCTACATCTGTTGACTGAAACACAAATTGATAGAATGATGAACACTTTCTAGCAGTCTAGAAAGTGCAACCATCACAATAAAATTACTTTAAAAAAAACTGTTTTGTGCTACTAGACTGATCAGAAGCATAAACTTCCCCTGAGCAGGAAACCCCATAATTTGGCACACGGTAATTTACTGGTTCAGAGGCCTTGACTGGCGGGGTATGAAGGAGAGCTTAGGAAGGGATATTTCAGAGAGGTTAAAACTGGTTCCTTCCTGTGTCAGGGTTCTGCTGTCCTTTTCCTTGGAGTATTGACTCAATAGGTCAGAAATTGCCCTGTTCAGAAATGTTCGCTTGTGTCGGGTATCCAGCTGCTCCTCTGTTGGACACCTGTCTAGGATCTTGTATCACTTTAATCGCTGTTATCCCTTCAGATAAATGAACAAATGCACTTGCATCTTCCATTTCTCTCCCCAGGAAAAAAGATCTAACATTTCTCCCTTTGTCTAGTAACTGCAACTGGAAGAACTGTTGGAAGAGGCCAGCCTGGACAGGACTTTTTTCCAGCGCAGGCAGGAATGGTTCTTAGTGCGGAGAGAATAGTCCATCATTGATCTGTGCTCCTCCTTCTCAGTCAATGATAGTCTTACTTTGCTCAAAATGTCTCAAGATACCTAAAACCAGACTGTTCAGCACATTGAATTGTATTTGTGACTGGGAAGATACATAATAGAAATGCTTCCCGAGAAAATGTAGGCCTCTGAGATAAAGTGTTTGGCCTTTTGTTTTAGAAAATCTCTGAGATCAAGGCCATTTCCTGTGGCTTTCAGATATTGCTGTGAGCATCACACTGGAAAATGTGTGGGTTTTTTCCCCTCTATATCCAGAACTGATCTGAGAAGGAAGATACAATAACCCCCTTAAACACACCTCCCATTGCAAGCTGGGAGGGCACTCTAGATTTATGTTTCAGTGATGAATGATGCTTCCAACAATCTGTCCCAAAGAGTGTGAAGACTAAAGCAAACAAGCCCAGCTGCTCTTTACTCTAGAGGGCACAAGAAGTTTTTCAGGTGTAGATAAAACGCTAAATATGTTTTTATGTGTTATCCTATATAAGGTTCTCCATTCCTGAACAATCACTATTCTTTAGGTTGTGAGGAGGGATATCCTCACTGTAGTCCCCTTCTACATCAGCCTTCCTCATGCCTGGATCAGTGTTGCACTTCCACAGACATCGCTCCAGGCATTGGCCCATGCCTTGGTTCCCTGACAGAGATTTCTTTGCTTACAGTCCTTTTCCAGCTGTCCTAGGGGAGCTGGAACACTCCTGAAGCCTGAAGTCCACAGCTCTCTCATCACGCAGCCTGTGCCTCCATTGTTTCCTCTTCTGCATTTAAACTAAGGCTGCTCATGGGTCTTGCATGCGAAAGAATGATAAACATTCAACAGCTCTTCTGTGCTTGACTTCTGTCAAGTTAAATAATCTCTGCCACAGAATCTCATGGGCTTTCCTTGAGACAAGGGATAAAGACCAATGATTCCCACCATCCTCTTGGCAGAACCACTGGGTGTGCAGAGTAGCGCAGACACGTGCTCACAATACCACTTGGATGAAGGTTTTTTCCAGCTGCCAGCAAAAACTGCCTCACCCAGGACTTGGTCTGGCTCCAGGCTGAAATTTCATGTGCTTCAGTCACAGGCTGCTTCTCTTGGTCTGAGCAGCCCCATGTGGAAAAGTCAAATTGGTGTGGAAAAGTCAAACTGGCAAATACTCAGGTAGGATCTAGGCTCCCTCTCAGAACTAAGGACTTCGAGAAACTAGTGATATATAAAAAACATGGGGGTTGGGGACAAGGGGGAGAGAAGCAGCGTTTGCCAGAGAAAAGAGGTGATTTCATGTGTACTTGAGTGAATGTGAGCTGTTCAATCTCACAGATGACAAATGAGGCTAAAGAAATTTGTTGTTTCCTGTGGAGGTTGAATTATTTTTCACCAGGAGTCTTTAATTCCCTGCATGTTGAGATGGGAAAGTTTAGGGTGGAAAGTGTAGCAGGATGATTCAGGAGGAAAGATTTTTTTTTGAGAAGCAGGATCGATAGCTGAAGTCCTGGGAACCACAGTCGTCTGTTTGCAGAAAACTTCCCTACAGTTCGCACAGCTAGAATTCTGCCTTCCTTTCAGGACGTATTTGCTAAATCATGTCCAGTTCACTATCATTTGCCAGCCTCTTTTAACTGCATTAACTCTCTGGCCCAGTTCATATTGTTTAAAATACAGAGTGATTCTTGGGAGAGGCACATATGAAATTATGCAAACTGTTTAGAATATCTTCACCCCAAGCATTCAGCATGGATAAGTTTAAAGGAATTTGAGAGAACTGCATTGTGCTGACATGTTTAGTTAAGGTCAGTAATTAAGTAATGTGTGTGCATGAATACATGTGTTTGACACTATGAGAAATGGACAGTAGCAAGCAGCCTTGCTCTCAAGGAGTGTAGCCATGTAGGGCCAGATTCCTTGCTGCAGTGCTGCCTGGTTTGGCAGAGTTAGAGCAGAGCTGCATTTGCCCATTTTTGTTTCCTGTAGTAGTGATCCAGACATGTACGCATAAACTGGACACATAGCCATAATGCAACACTGAAGGGCCATCTACAATTTGGCAAAATCAGCAGGGCTGTGTCTGTTGATCTGAGATTTGATCTGACCAAATACTCTAGAGATATTGCATATTATTATTTGGGGACATACTTAATTTTTATTTTTCCAGACTACCCTGAGATTGCCTCCTCCCTAGCAGTATCAGAATCCATTTTACCAATGTAAAGAAAACAAAGAATTCATGAAAAATAAAAAATGTGCATGCCAGCCTATCAGTTTGGTGGACCCCGTGGGCATTGCCCTTTGATACGCGGAGAAGATGGGCTGTTCAGAGCTGAACCTGAACACAGTCAGGGCTGAAGCAGAGCTCAGGCCATGTGAATGGCATTACCTTGCTCTTATCCCACTTC
This sequence comes from Buceros rhinoceros silvestris, assembly GCF_000710305.1. Lineage (NCBI taxonomy): Eukaryota > Metazoa > Chordata > Aves > Bucerotiformes > Bucerotidae > Buceros > Buceros rhinoceros. The sequence continues at coordinate 15,642 of NW_010398860.1, forward strand.
GGGGCACAAGGAATACTCACTGTGATGGTTTGTTCCCTTGCAGTTAGTTACATATACAGCAGAGGATTGTGCTTGGCTTTCAAACACTGGAAGTGCTTCTTTGTCCTTCCTGAAGTGTAGATCACAACACCATTTTTGTAAGGTTCAATGCCTTCTGAGTCACCAGCTCCTCTGAACCTGCTGATTGTTAAATAGCCATCATCACCTTCTAACCTCCCTTCCCCTCTTTTTTTCCCTCCCTTTTACCACATTCTTTGCTACTGTCCTACTAATCCAGGCACCTACTCACATGGAAGTGACTCAGTTCTTACCTGGATTGAGTATCTCCCTGTAACTTGCGTTAAGTGGTTCAGAAGGGTAAGGCTTACAGTCACAGGCTGTATTTTTCAGAAGGGCTGTGTTTTAGGTCAAAAGATAAGCCTGTTGTAAAGACTGTTGAATAGTGATTAAAAACACTGGGAAATGAATTGTTTATTCAATGAAGTGGAAGGTTGTGCTACACTCTCTGGTGAGACAGCAACAGGTCAAGGTGTGATCCTTTTTTCTCTCCTTCCCCTAAAGCTTAAGCACCAACTGAGGCCACAGTGTGAGGTTGTCCCTGGCTCCCATAGGCAGGGTAGGATGGGTTGCTTGCACCAATGGATTATCACAGGGAGGTGGGAAGTGCGCTAGGATCTCCAGGCTGTTTTGCCACCCTGAGAGGTTTCCTCCCTAGGAAAGCCCTGGCTGAAACCACAAAATTATCTCTGCAAAGCTACGCAAGCCAATGTTTAGAGTAGGGTACTTATCTTTCTCAGGGTGCAGCTTAGCCCTAAATAATGTAGTATTCCATAAACTTTTCCTCCCTTCCCCCCTTTTTCTTAAATGCTCTGATTCTGTGCATTTCATTTGGAGAGGTGTTGGTGACTGGGATAAATTTTGCAATTTGCCGTTTTTTCTCATCCCATTGTTTTTTAGTAAGATGCCGATGGTTCTGTACAAAAGGTCCCACTTACATTTCAGTCATCTGCCAACACATGAAATGTTTTGGATGCCTTCTGTGGTGATTTACAAAGAAATAAACAAAATAGAAATAAAGAAGGAGCTGTCACAAATGCCCATTCCACATCTCTCTCTCTCTGCCTGTCTCTCACACTTTATTGGTATAATTATAGCTCATCTCCCCATGTTCCCTTAGCAACAGATGAGGAGTGGCTGGCTGCCTGTCTTCACCGCTGCCTTGCTTGGAGGACATGGCAAGTGATGCTGTTCTGCCTCCTTCCCCATGGTGGGATGCTGCCAGGAGGGGAGGTCCTGCAGGAAGACTCACAGCCATAAGTACTCAGAGATGCCGTTTTGAAGTATCAGACAGGACTCAGGCAGTTTTTCAGATGATACGCTGAAATTCTCTCCATGATTTTGAGTTTTATAAGAAACAAGCAGGCAATGTTGCCAGCTCTTACACACTTTATTGTATAACTGTTTTCCTGATCATAACGATTTGTTTTTAAAATCTGCCACCACTAGCACAAGGGTCTGGCTTAGGTCAGCTGGAGAAGAGCCAGCAGTTTCCTGCACATCCTCCCAACAGAAAGTAGCAGCTGAGCTCACTTGTCAGGCCTCCTTGGCTACCAGAATAATGCAATCCCATTTCCAGCTCCTCAGACACCTCCTCCCTGGCCAGTGCTGGTCTGGGGCTAGAGCTGCTCGCTTCTGCAGCATCCCTGCCTGGCAAGGCTCCTGGCAGAGGGCTGCCTGGACCCAGCTGCAAACCTGTCTCCCAGGGATCACAAAGACAGACTGCCTCACTACCTTTGCAGTATAATCAGATATTGTTTTCTATATCTTGTCATGCAGGAGTGGACTAGAAACCTCAATGTCAGAGTCCACCTGCATTTCTCCAAGTCCCACCTGCAGCACGCTTCCCCATATGTCCTGGCAGAGCACAACCTGAATTGGTGTTTTATTCTCTTTGGTACCGATAGGCAGGAAAATTGTGAAATAAAAAATAAGCTGATTTACGGCCATCTAAGCTATTCAAGCAAAAGGGAGACAGGAAAAGGCTAGCAGAGCAGGCAGACACCAGCCATTTTATAACATTCCTAAGCCCCTCACCTGCATGTCCCTCTCTACCTGTTGTCATCTTTGGGGGCAGGAGTTTGATCACTGCACCTGCATTGTCATAGCTGCATCCACTCTAAGATGTGTGGGTCAGGGAGAAAGCTGATAGGCTCAGGAATAGAAAGCAGGTGTGAAACATGATGGCCCACAGCCTCATACCCTGTGCAATCCACGAGTGACATCGTACGTACCAAACAGACACAGAATCAGGAGTGCTCCTGCCCTAGGTGAGAATCTTCCTACAGGGGACTGCCTTTTTTGAAGTGTCTTACATGTGATTGATACCTTATCATACATCACAGGGACAAAGCTCAGCATCCACCTGTGGCTGACTTCTGCTCAGAACAGGAGAGGAAGGGTCATCTGAGGCTCATCTGTTACAGTAGTCTGTGCACCCAGTATGGCCATGATCTGTATTGCCTGCAGCCCCCATGACAGCTGAGGGGAGAGAAACAGGAGCTGTGTCTTTCAGGTCCCATCACCCTCTACCACCCTGGATGCTCCTGGCACCTGGGATGTTAGAAAATTCCCAGGTGGCTGGCTAGAGCCTAAATCTGGCTCCTCTGCACCTCCACCAGACTGGGCAGAGACTGGATCACTCTCCAATCAGTATCACCTTGGCTAGAGCTCCTGTACTTACTATGTCTCTGCTTGCAGAACAAAACTTATTGTTTGGCAAGGAAGCACAATCAAAATAAATGTCCAGATGTTTTCAGAAAACCCTAGTCCAAGAGAAACACTTCGTCAGTCTCATTCTGTTAAGTTCAGCAAGATAAAGCCGCTTGCATTGAAAAGAGCCTTGTCAAATCAAATCAAACAGAAGTTATTCTGCTCTGTATGGAAATGAATTATCCCAGTTTATACTGGAACAACTGCACGTGCTGTCTGAGTTTTATTTCATGTTCTCCTCTCAGATTTAAAGGCACTCATACAGCCAAAGCAAGCTGCAGTGGTCTGCTGTATAATCCCTGGCAAACTGTGGGCTTGGGCTTCAGTTCTGCATGTGCCAGGGCCTATTAGAGTTGCAAGAGTTTGGGACACACAGACCTGAAGGAGGAAGACCAGGCTTCAGATGGACAGGTCTCCAAGTAAATGAGTTACCTCAGAGAGGTGCTTTGTCTTCTTCAGAAATGCCTGAATAGTTCCCATTTTCCCAGGACTGAGCACCAGTCCTGCTTTCCCACAGAGTGTCAGCACATGGCTCAGCAGTGGGGCATGCCCTTTCTGTCTGGTGTGTGTCTCTGGGCACCCAAATAGGAAAGTCTCTTGTTCTTGAGAGGGTAACATAGTTATGTGACTGTGGGAGGCTGGAGGAAGGGTTTCCATACTTCTCTCATGGGCAAAGTGATCTTAATAGAAAATCTTGTTATTTTATAATGCAGGGTGTGCTGCGGTGCTACTCCATCCTCATCTCTGAGTCTGCTCAGTGTTATTACTGCCAGCTAAAGCCCACATACAAGCATAGTGGGGAGTAGCCTTCACCCGCAGACCAGGGTAGAAAGGAATGAGAAAGTTTAGTTAAACCTTCTGTTTCTGTTTTACTCACTGAGGTGAAATTTAAGAGACTTAAATTCAGCTGAGCTTTACAAGTATGAACAAACAAGCTCCAAGCACAGGTCCTGAAGGACAGGTCAGGGCTCAGAGGTGGGTGACCCCAGAGAAGCGCCAGGTAGTTGCATTCCAGGGAGAAGAGTTGCACACAAGGAAGATTATTCTGTTTTGTTATTATTCTGCCTGTTCCAGTTCTTGGATGGTTTGGAAACAGGTTTCTCTTGACTCCAAAGGCTTGCAGGCAGAACTGAGCCTCTGAATGAGAGTCCACCAAAGTCAGACTAGGGGCAAATGCAGACCCAAAATAAACCAGCTCTGGCAGTCTATTGACTGTGAACAGTAACCACCAGCTGTTGACAGGACGAAAACTATTAAAAAAAATGTGTACTGCCTGGTGCTACTTGGCTCCTTCCCTCCACCACGAGCGACAGCTGTAGAGAAGTCTTTGGAGAGGCAGAACATGCCTTTCCCATTTCCAGAAACAGAACCTGCCTCGGCTGATCCTGGCTGAGAGCTGCACTGATTTACATGCCAAATGTTCCGTCCAAAATACTTGTTTGGTCTCAGACAGGGCATAAAAAGACACAGGATTAATTATGATAAGCTGTAGGTTCATGTTGCTTCTTTCTACTTCAGCTCTTCCAAGAGATACGTCTAATTCATCTTCCCGCCTTCTCACTACCAGCATTTCTAATCTCAACACCAGTTGATGGCTCTAGTGCTGACCAGCTAGGTCCCATACAGTCACAATGAGTGACACAAACACCATGGAGCTTACTGCCTTGGGGACAACCTCCCCATTCTGCAGTGAAGATGAGAGACATGATGAGAGGTATTGTGGGCTTTCACTGGCCAGCTGCACTGACAGAGGGGCCAGTTTGCAGTGTTTAGACTTGAAAGGGGTGGAAATCAAGTTAACTCCCAGGGAGATGGAACATCTGCCCTCTTGATGCTAAGCAGCCTCCCACTCCCCTCTGACAAGGTCTCCAAGGCACTGAAAGACAGTCCTCATCCCTTTCTAGGCTGTGTCAGCATTTGTGCAAACTCTTTGTCTACATTGAGGAAGATAAAATATTTTCCTGGCTTCAGCCGTAATTCTTTCCCATTCCCACCCTCAGATCTTCTGAGAGACTGGGGCTGTAGATTTAGGAAGTATTTGAAATTGCCTTTTTAATTGCACTAGGTGCTGACAGAGTCTACTTCAGGGTCTTAACTTTGGAGGTACTGTAAAAGCCTATCAAAGCTCCAACCCTAAAATGAGTTAAATGGGTAAGTTGTAGTGAAATGTAGATACTTCTGTACCTGCTGGATTGTGTTCAGCTGTTCAGAATAATACTGAGTGCTTTTAGACATCTCGAATGCAGTGCAATGTTGCAAATTTCAACCTCATATTGGCTCAAGAGATGTCTGACTGCTTAGGCTGAAAGATATTTCAGGAAAAGGACCACCCTAGCCAAGCTGGTTTTTAAACTCTTTTTAAAGCATCCACAACAAAGCACTCCTGGATGTAGCCTCTGGGTTTGATGGACCTTTCTTTTCCACTTACGCACTTTTAGCCGAAGTCACTGACCTGGCTTATGCTGAACAAACTGTCTCAATGGGATTTTATGCAGCATCAGACAGACCTAATTTGACTAAATAAAGAACATGCTGGCCCATAGTTATCTATGACAGCAGTGCCTGAAGCAACAGCTATTCTCAGTATGAAGTTCTCTAGCCTATCTTGTATTATAGGTCCAAATTACAGGCCACAGAAGGAGTCAGGAGAAAACCTGAGAGTGTGACATTCTTCAGCATGAGGAGTCCTTAATAAACCTGGAGGTCTTTAATTCAGTCCCTTCCTGCAAACCACATCCCATCACAGAGTAAGTGAATCTGAAGTCTCCTTTGACCTCTGCCAATACATGTACTTACTTATGCAATCTGCAGGCAAAAAACACCCCACATGCTATTTTCTAACCTACATCTGTGCATGCCCATTAATGCACACCTTGTAAAACCCACTTTTATTATGTGTGGGGTCCCAGCCTATCCCTGTATGCGATAGTTAGAAAGTCAGCCTTCCAGACTGCCTTCTCCACTTCCTTGTTCTCTGATCAGGTCAAGCAGTATCAGGAAAAAAGCAGTCACCAAGGCTGCCTTTTAAAACAGTTTTCAGATGTCTCTGTTACTATGACTGGACCTGGGGCAATGCTAGATGTGCCGCAAAAGTCTGCTTGAAATCAAAATGTGTATTGCGTGTATCATAGGTCATGGCTGGCATTCACACGAAAAGGCCTCTCTGGGCTCTCAAATCTCTGAGATGGATAAAAGAATGACTGATTATATTAGTTAGTACAAAGCTCTACTTCCTGACATTGTTTATACCAGAGCATCTATGTATTAATGCTAAGGAAACTGGATTTGTTGTAGGGTTTTCCTCTTCTCAGCATCTTCTTTTCTTCCCTACATACTGACCGTCCTTACCTCAAGAGCACCGATACACGCAGTGCACTCTTAGGCAACAGGAAACAAATGTAGACTAGTTTTTTCTTGGCTGACTGTTGTTTTCTTTTGTTGAGATATTCTAATTTCAAAGATGGGTTGGTATCATACTTCTGTCAAAAAGGGCAGAGGTAGCCATGTAGCAAAAAATAAGCTTTAAACTTACATGGATATTCTTAAAACTAGGGAGGAAGTATCACCTTGCTAAATTTCACAGTCTCCTTCAAGGCATGGGATCACTCAAAAAAGTAATCGTAATCTTTTTTGTTTCCCTCTAAAATAAACAAGGGTCCCTATTTTAACCACCCCTCTCAGAAACATCTGGATTGGTCTCAGCAGAGCTTACAAAATGAGTGGCTGTGTATTTTGAGACACCGTATCCTTATGGAAAACTTCAGCTAAAAACTCAGGTGAGGTGCATCAACTAGTAAGAGCACGTGATCTAATGCTACAGTAATGACTTTTCAAGGGCAGGAACTAATGAAATAGTTAAGATTTCAAAATACAAATGGCCAGACAATGCTGACATTAGGGGAACCAGTGGAGGGCAGATTCTATGGACAACTTCCATTGTTTTGCTTTTTGTAAGTCAAGGACTCCTCCTTTTTTCTGAAATGATTAATATTATGCTGATAGAATCTCTCTACAATCAAAGCTAAGTAATCTGCAGAGGTGTGAACTGCACATAGCAATGCGTGGTGGTGTGTCAACAATACTTTTGTGTATGCTTCCATGTGTTACACCTGCTTCCTAGCAATGGTATGCTGTAATTAGCCTCTCTGGGAATGTTAATTCCAGAAGCAAAGTCATTAATTTCAGCTCATCCTTTTTGCAGTGTGTGTACATGCATGCACACACATACACAAATGCGATGTTCAGCTGCCAGAACTGTGTATCTGAGTTCATACTCAGAACACTTGACAGCTGTTTTGAGAGCATTCCTGATAAAGGATACAATAACCTTTATGTTCAGGAACGAGATCAACTAGTATTTCTGAGCCGCTCTTTAACTTCTCACTCTGTAATTTATCTAGCAATTTTTAAATTGACCGGAGCGTGTGTCTGTCTTGCTAAGGTTTTATGGGATTTCTCACGGATACCAGTGTATAAGCTGTTCTTTGTCCCCATCAATGTGGATTTCTTCAAAGTGGCTATGAAATCCTCATGTACCCAGCAAGAGCTGATGCACTGTGGCTAATGGATTTCTTCCTACTAGATTGGTGGCTTTTAAATTCAGGCTGCATGTGATGAAAGTCACGCCATGTCCTGTTTCTGAGCTCAATTCCCTCTTCAACCTACTTTCTCAGTTCGTACTTGTAAAAGATCAATTTCTCTGCTGTCTCCTGGCAGATTAGAACTCTGTGATTAATATGTAAATTATATTTGTTCTTTTTATTAGCTTTATGTGAATTATGTTTAACCTATTGGCGTTACCCATATTTCCAAGCATGTCATCCATTACAAGGATGTAGGGTGTTTGCTGACAGGATAATCAAATCCATACCACTGTGTAATAAAGTAAGTGAGGGGAAGGATGTGATTGTCTGACCGGGGTGAGCTATCATGGCTTCAGTCTCGCAAAAACATTCTCCTAGATTTGGCAGCGCATTTCCCAAGTAGCCCTTAGGAAGTAGCCCATGTTGTCATTGCAGCTGCTTCATGGATGTCTCTAGTTGTTCTGTTATTTATTTTAACAGTGAAGGCAGCCTCAGGAGACAAATACAACAAGTCTGAATTTCTAGGGAAAAAAATAAGGTAAACACTGGCAACTTGTTTCTCCTCCACTGTTCCACTCGCTGTCTCCTCACTCTTGCTTTAGCTAATCCTCTCTTCACCCAAATCATTAGCTAGCAGAAAATGGTCAAGCAACACATCATGTCTCTATGCTTGAGCTCCCTGCCCAAGAGTCACCCAGAAGATAGGAATGACCATTCTGCATCAGACCAAAGAGGCCTATACTCCAGAATGGAGATTTTCACGGCAGCAGATGCCAACAGAGAGAAATAACCACATTCACTGTAGGCATCCCCACCTATGTTTAGTCATTTAGGTTCCCTTTGGAGAAAAACATTCACCCATGTGAACATTTGGTTCATGTGCCCTGAAGCAAATGCTTAAAATAGGGCTAATGAATTATTTCCTAATATTTCTCTCAATGGAGCATGAAGGGAGATGGGTGAGTAGGTCATCTATCCACGTCTTGATTATCAGTGACTGAAGTCAGGCAACATAAGTCCCACTCATACAGTGTTTTAAGACAAAACCTTAGGTTTTCTCAGGGCTCAATCATGAGAGAGGAAATTGTGGTGGCACGATTTCTTTCCACTCATGGGCTGTTCGACACAGGGTGTGGCTCCCCTCTCTGGGTCACATAACAATACGCTGGAAAAGTCAAATGCAGATTGCGAAAGGTAGTGTACCAGAGCGTTAAGGCACCCCTTAACACTTCTGGCTCCTGCATCCCCCTATTCTCTGGGGACAATAGTGACAATTACCTCCTGCAATGGACCAGTGCTTTGAGGTGCTCCCTTGGCACACCTGGCTCCTACTCGCCTCCTTATCACTTGGACTTTCTTACAACATGGTGTACTTGTACTTGTGTCGTGGCCCAAAGCTGGGATTCTAGGAGCCCAAGATCCAGTAAGTTCTGGGCATGTGCAAGTAATGGAAAAATACCAGAACCTTAAAGTCTATCAAGTTCTGAACATTCACTAAAGGAAACATTCACGGCTTGGCTTCGCGAACGAAGATCTGGGAAGGGCTTTTCCCACGCTCACTGCAAGCGATGAGTGCACCCTTCGGGCCTGGGAGGTGGACTTTTTAGGTGAGGCACCAGCGTGCACAGAAC
>NW_010398861.1:0-240 GCF_000710305.1 Buceros rhinoceros silvestris
CGGATGGGATGGGACGAGGCAGCGTGTCCTGCCAGCAGCCGGCCGGCTGCCTCGTCCCCCACCCCGGCGTGGGCACAGGGCCGTGGTCCCCCTCTTGCCAGGCTCCTCTGCTTTGAGATGAGCCAGATGCCGTTGGCTGTGGGGACACCTCCAGGGATGCTGGAGGGACCCCGCGGAGCCGCCGGGGTTGGGGTACGACCACCGTGAGCAGCCACCCCGGTGGTGCCCCGTGCTGCCCGG
>NW_010398862.1:0-4668 GCF_000710305.1 Buceros rhinoceros silvestris
CTTTCCCTCCTCCACGTCGGAACAACAAACCAAGAACGAGTCGGTCCGCAGAGGGCCCCGTCCCGGGGTCCTGCCCACGCACCCGCGAGCCTGCCCCCACCCGCAAGAGGAGCAAACCAGCGGCTTAAACTTCCGCCCCTATCCCGAGATTTCGGTTTGCGGCACGTAAATCTCCACATACCCAGAAGGCAGGCAGGGAATTTGGGAAGAGGGAAGACAAAGGCAGTGCCTGGGGCGCTCCCTTGAACATGAGTGTTGCCCGTGATCGGGTCGGTGGCTCTAAGGGCGCGTTTGCTCCGCTGGTGCACCCAGAGCAAAACCCAGCTCAGCTCTAGATGTGCGGCTATTTACGAGGTCTCTCTCCTTGCTCCCTCAGAATTTCGGGTTTTAGTCCCTTTCCTGAGAATTTAGCGATATTAGCACTCTTTACGCAACCCCCGAAAAGTGTGAGAAGCCCGTAGCATCTTCTCAAACGACAGGCTCAGATTTTTTTGAAATAATTCATTACGGAATCCGCCTATACTCGCCGTACTAAAATCATCTTTCATACAGCAGAAATGAAACAAGACCACATTTCATCCCGGAATGAGTGGTGGCGGGGAATTTCGCCTAGCCCTCGTAATATTTCTACCCTCAACCACGTCCAAAAACGCAAGGCACGCTCAGGGGTCTGCAGGAACCGCGCTCCCTCCCATCCTGGTACCAGCGGACACAAATCACGAGTGTAGCTATTTGATTCCTGAGTGTAAAAGAGGAGTAAAATATACACTCACCCCGTGCCGATAGAGGATTCCCATCCTCAAGAGCCGTCGTGAGCCTTTCTTGTAGGTAGAGGCAGTTTCTCCTGGCGTCTTAAAAAAGGCAAACACAACATTGCACCAGCGTGATTTTCTCTGGCGTTAGTGGCAAACAAGCAAACAATGAGCACGTTAACAAAACAAGCTAAAAATTCTACAGATAAACCACGAGAACTGCTAAAACGGCGAAGAAACTTCCAACTTACCGATCGAAACGAAAGAGCCCGAGGGGGAGGGGGGAGGCCGGGGGAGGAAACACTTTGAGGAAGAGACCAAAAAAAAAAAAAAAAAAAAAAAACCCAAAACCTTTAGTTTGAATTTCATGAAAGGCTTCGAGAGCTCTGTTGAATAGATTATTGGAGAGCACACCAAAACAAATTGCTTAAAGTCTCAGACAGGAACAATATGCCACCGAGAAAAGAAAAAAAAAAAATCTTAACATTAGGCACACGCAGTTTTGGTGTAACTGGTGCTTTGAAACTGTGCTTCGGTTGCAGGGGCGATCTGCTTATCAGGGGGCACGGGGAACCAGTACGTTTAGACAGAAGTCTGTCATCTCTATTCATTCGTATCACATGGATCTGCCTGTTGGGAGAAGAAGTAGGGAAGGTTTTCCTGAAGTGCACCTACCCTTCTGGCGGGAAGGCTTGCTGGGATTGCTGGGCAGGTTTCTTCTGGAGGGTCCCATCTCTCTGGAGTAGCTGCAGTGGAGTTGAGGGCAGGTTCTCCGGTGAGGTAGGAATGTGCAGGAACTCCGCCCTCTGGGCACAGTCACACAAACCCAGCAAAACAGCCACAGCCAGCCCTAAAACCTCTAATGATCTTCACCTTCACCTCTTTCTAACCCAGTTCTCCACCACTTTTTGACCCATTTGCCCAGGCACCTTCACCACGGGGCGGGGAGCGGGGGTGGGGTGGGTATTCAAAACAAGAACATTTCAGTGCACAGCACTGCCGAGAAGGTACTAGACACCCTAGTGCATGGATAGACACCTATGAAGGGCTGTGTGTGTCTATATGTACGTTATACATATTCACTGCCGATTTGTAGTCCTGTAACACGTATGCGCATACACTTTCTTTCTTGGGCGGGTGTTATTATTCGAGATCATACAATTAAATACAGAGAGTGACTGTCTACAAGCAGACTTTTTTTTTTTCCGTCTTGAGGGAAAACACTAACAATTAATTAATATAGTCACTAATAAAACAGTGAGACTTGCTTAATGTTCTGTCTTAAGCAAAACTCTGATGTGGTTCGGTCAAAATGTAACTGGAGTTCAGTGGGAGTTTTGCCTGAGTGAATCGTGAATATGTGGTGATTGAGACCTCATATTCACACAAGTGGTGAGGGGGTGTGTACCTGAATCATAATTTCTGACATAAATCTTAATAATCATGAGAAGAAGTTATAAAGAGCAAAATGACGTCCCGGTTAAACTATATTGTTTTTTTTTTTTCAAGTACCAAATTAAAAAAAAAAAAATTATCACTCCTCCAAACACCAGTTTTGTGCCATTTAAGGCAAAATGTATCATTGTTCAATTTCTTTTAAATCTTTTCGTAAGAATAGATTCCACATAACGGTTACTATTTTACTGCAACAAAAGAAAAATATTTAAAATACGTCAAAAATTGGTTGGCCAAATACCGCATTGTAGATTCGAGTTACAGCTTATTATCCCTCAAACACGTTTGGAAAGGCAATCTTAAAATCGTAATTGGAGGTTTCTTGATGAGCAGATTTCTTCTTCTACGATCTATGCGAGCAAAGTTAATCACCTCAAACATCAACTAGGAATATAACAATAGCTCCTTAATTCCATAAAGACCACCCGTCCCCCATAAACACTGTAAATTTGAAAACGCTAAAGAAACGATGCTAAAACACCGCAACATTCTCGAAATGGGCATATTTAAAAAAAAAAATCCTGAAAGCTTAGCTTGAGGATTTGACATTTAAACCACCATGGAAACAAGTATCATATAACAGAATTATTGTCTGGTTTAAAAAAAGAAAGAAAGATATTAAAAAAAAGAAAAAGAAAAAGAAAAGAAAACCACCCCAACCAAGCCCACCACCTCACATGCAGCTAGCGAACGAGCCTGTGCAAAGATTAGCCTAAAATTCATCCTGAGCAAACAAAAGGGTTTCTCTGGCTGGGGAGCAGCCAAAGGTAAAGGCATATTTGGGGCCTTGGCAGTCCTACTACAATCCATGACAACTTAGTTGGGTTTGGGATTTGTTTTTATTTTGGTTTGTTTTGTTTCACAAAGGCAGTCTCATTGCTGGTAATATGTGTATGGAAACGTGAACAAAATACCAGCTCAACAAGCACCCCTTCCCCCAGCGTAAGAGAAAGAGGGAAAAAAGTCCGTGGCACCTGAACTGCTTAGGCAGCACTTTGATAGACTGCACCTAAAGGAGAGCACTGAGAGCGAGTGCTGGCTTAAACCAAGTCTGAAGAGACATACATAAGGGCTACCCTTTTCAGGAATTATTATGCATCACGCTTATCTAATTAATGCTTATTAGCCAACCCCAAACTCTGACATGGCGAGACTGTGCTTTCTTCCAACCTGACTTTTTTCCTCCTTTTAGTACACTGTCAGCAGATTTTTTTTACGTTGCGAACTAAACAACACTTCAAGCATGTGCTATTGGATTTCCTAGAGTATACAACCGATTGCAAGTGGTAAATAATAAATCATTTCCTTTGTCAGCTGCAGCAGATGTCATTCTTTTAATTTGCTTAGGCAAAAATATACAGAATGGAGTCTCAGAGCGTCAAGAGTTTAAATCACACCTATTTCATTATATTATTTCCGATAGGTTTGTTGCAAAGGAGTTTTGCTTTTTAGGGTTCGTTTTTTTGCGATCACTTCTTTTAATGATAATAGAGAGAAGAATATGGGGGAGGGGAGGGTCTTCCAAGTGGTGGTATCATCTCTTCGTCCCCAAACAAAGCAACCATTTTCTCATAGTGATGATTAATTTTGAATTGCAGAAGTGAGAGTGAAAGCCAAGAATATCAGAGATTTCTCTCCTTGTCCCCCACACAGGGCAGAGCTGGGTGTCCCATCTCTCATCCGTAACCTTTCACTCCTCTCGCCTTCCTGCAAATCTGCTTGCATCTGTTTATTTATTACTTATTTTCGGAAGATTTCCCCTCCCTCCCCTTACTCTTTCAGCAGCATAAATACTCTGTTCGCAAGAATTCAGATTTGCTAATACTTCTTCATTCACCCCCCGGCATTTACTCTTTTTCTTTTACTTCCTTTTTTCTGTCTTTCTAAGATCAGCTCTTTCAAGTGTTTGCGATAACATCTCCGACCTGGAGATTATTTTTCTTTGGGCCTATTGTGGGCAGTCGCCGGCTTATTGCACTGCTGCAGAGTGCAGTTTAGACTACACAGACGTAACAAATGAACAACTTGTCCTCCGCGGACTCACCGCGGGATCCAATTAGTTCCTAAACCTTTTGCACGAGTTTTGTAATTATTTTCAAGAGTTGCGGTTTTTATAGGCTTCCCTAAACTCATCAAGAAACCAATTCTTTTTAGGATTAAACGCTTCTTAAAATTACTCCTAGCGTTGCCACCTTAAAACTAATGGATCCGCTTGCGTGGGTCCGTGGGCTTCAGCAAGCCTTGCCAGCGGCAGACAGACAGGGAAAAAGAGCTCCGTGTCCAAACTTTACCCTGAAGTGCATCCACACAGGTTTATTTTGGGGGGTTCCTTTTTTCCCCCTAAAACGTTTAAACATCGGTATGCATCGGGCATCACGTGACCCCGCCAGCCCTCTGCCTCCCCGCAATGCAAAACCTCTGCAAGTTCACCTCAGCCCTGCTCGGCTCCGGGCGGCCGGGG
>NW_010398863.1:0-6124 GCF_000710305.1 Buceros rhinoceros silvestris
CATTAGAATGTCTCCCTGCCCTCTGGTGTGGAAGCCCACAGGAGGTCTGGTGAGCGCAAAGTCTCCTCTAAGCTGCTCCCTGGCCTGGGCACCCCTTTAGAGGGGTTTCTGAGTGGTCTTTGCAGGAAGAAGCGAGCAGAGCCACTACACCTTTACACCTGCCTCTAGTGTCAAGACCTGCAGGGAAGTAAACATGGGACAGCTGAACTCTGCTTTTTGTGCTCGTGCTTGCTGCCTCAGAATGGGATCAGCAATACTACAGACTATCTTGTTTTAAACTCGAACGATTTCTTCAGGTCTTAATTTTGGGTTGAGGCTTTTGCCCTCCTGAACAGGTCCCCTTTCCCTGTCTGGCCTGGTTCATCTTTTGAGTTCCTTAATGTGTGGTGTGACTGCTGTGGTGTTTGTAAAGCTTATTGCTCGTGGGGCAGAACCCCACCCCTGCAATGCAGGATGCTCCTGTCCAAAACCACCCAGTTATGTCACATTTGCCACCTTGCTTATTTGTTTTCTTGTGAATGCTCTGTCAGTCTGTGCCAGAATTTTTCCAAGTAAAAAGTTTTGCTTTGTTTTCACACAAATATTCCAAATGTGGACAGTTCTACAAGCTTCAGAGGGAAAAAGATGCCGCCATGTGAGCTGGTGAGGTGGCTTTAGCAATTCCTATCTGCATTCTGATCCATGACAAGTTAATTACACCAATTACACCAGCAACTGAACAGAAGCTCTATAGGAAACTCTTGTAGTTATATTGCAACTTGTGTTACCGTGACTACTTTATCTCTTGATAACTCTGTAATTAACTTGTCACCACTGTTTAATGCTTAACGTATGTAGAGAATCAGTTAATGGCATCACTGAAGGGAGAGTGGCCTGAAGGAGAAGCTCATGCCCTTTGGGAAGGTTATCGGGGTTTCCCTGAATGGCTAATTTCAGGCCTTGTGCAGAAAAACTATTCAGTTAGGGGGAGCGTGGGTAAGATGGAAAGGCTGTGCCAAAGAAATTCTGTTTAAACTGGCTGCGGTGACAGGGGGAACTGTTAGAAGAGGCAGTAACCCGCAAAATCCAGAGGAGAATGTGTCAGAGTCCTGGATGGCTTTTTATTGTGTCCTCCTTCAATGCAATTAGGGGTTTTGGAGGAAAACTGGTGTTTGTGGATTAAACCTTGGTGTGCTGGCTGCTCTAACTCATCATTTCCCTGTAAGCCACATCCTCCTGCTCTGACACAGAGGTGACATCCTCACTCGTGGTGACTGACAGGTGGTTTCGGCAGCGATGGCTGTTCTGGTGTTGGTGCTGCGAGAGCTCTGTGGGACCAAGTTGTAGGTCCTGATTTACTGAGGTGTTTAACATCATCCTCCAGACTAGTGAGCTGTTCTGCCTGGGATGTGGCTGGCCTAAATTAGACTTAGTTTCTTCAGAGAGAGTGAGGCAAAAAAGCCTCACTGCTTGTGATAGCTGTTAAGGTCTGATTCTATATTTTGCAGAACAATACGTGAAATTCAGAATGTGTGGAGCTTCTAAACACACCCTGAAGGCGTTAGTATCCAGTCTAGTGCTTGTAAAGGCTTCCTGTGCTGGAATAATTTCCTGTTTGTGAAGCCAGCCCGTGCCTCACCCGCTCGGTATTGCCCATTCCCAGAAGTTGTTGGTGCAGCTGAATGCGCATCCCACCAACGGCGTCACTCGTAAAAGCCAGCGCTTGTTAAATCTATTTGTTTTTATTATGGACATCGATCTGCCAGTCGCAATAATGCATTTATGGACATTTTTCTGCAAGCGCAGTGCTGGTGGCAGTTTTTCCTGACAAATTGAGTCATATGGACAGTAGTTCAGAATGCGCTTACTTTATTGACGGATTGAGCAATTCTGGAGTTTACTGGGTGTTCATAAGAGATCTGGGCTGGTGGGGAGAATGGACCTGATGGGGAAAATGTAAGATGAAGTTTTAATTTGAGGAGGCTTGGAATTTTATAGGTAGTGACAGGTTTCAGCATGTCTCAGCTGAGTTTGCAAACTTTTAACTTATTAATTAATGCCATAATTGAAAAGCAAAAGGCCTGGCTTGGTGTCCTTACTGCAGACCTCCAGTCCTTGAGTTTGTTACTGCTGCTGGTAGCTCTGAAGGTTGCTGGTCCACAAATCTGTGCTGCCTGCACTAATTTATCTGAAGGTATAATGAGCGAAACCTTCCCAATGCAGGAAAAAACCTGTTTTGTTTCCTAATGCTGTAACCCAGCAGAGGTGTGTTTAGGTCAGCATTAGCTTAAACATCCAGCTGGAAGAACAGCCAAGCTGTAAAACCAGAGCAAACCTATATTGAAGTATTTTCCAGAAATGCAAAATGTTATTTGAGAACTAATCATCTCATTGTGTGGTCCAAAAGACTGTTTAAAAACAAGTCTGATGTGTTTGAATGTCAATAAAGCTTGTGTGGCTTTGGAGTTTTATGGAAGTTGAGTAATTGTGAAAGTTTTTTTGGTAACATGTCACTGTTGTGATGCTTTTTGCTAATCCCTTTTCAATTTACTATTTGATCTCAGCACCCTGACCTGATGGCTGCCAGGACTCTGCTATTTATTGATTTGTATTGGGCCAAATTAAATGGTATAAATCATTTCCAGGATCTTTTCAAGTCACTTGTAAAACATGAAGGTGCTGCTGAAATTCTCCCTAGTGCAACTGATGTTCTGAAGGTGATGAAAAATACTGAGATCTGAACAAGTTACCTTGAGTCTCTGGGAGGAAGAGGGGAGTACATCGGTGCAAAGGGTCTGAGCTGCGGGGCTTGGAAGAGGCAGCTGGGGATGCTGGGGGTGGGCTCAGACTAACTTGTGTTTTACATTGAGAAATCCTGCTTTGGAGGGGCACAATGGTGTTATGATGGCATGAAGGACCTGGATGTGTTGGGTACCAGCAGCTGAAGAGGAACCAGCTGTGTGCCCAGGTGGCCAACAGCATACTGGCTTGTACCAGTGCTGGTGTACCCAGCAGGATCAGGGCAGAGATGATCCCCCTTTACTGGGCACTGGTGAGGCTGCCCCTCAAATCCTGGGCTCAGTTTTGGCCCCTTGCTCCAAGAAGGACATCAAGAGGCTGGAGTGTGTCCAGAGAAGGCAACAAACCTAGTGCAGGATCTGGAACACAGGTGTGTTGAGGAGTGGCTGAGGGACCTGGGGTGGTTGAGCATGGAGAAAAGGAGAAGGTTGGGGAGACCTTCTGGCTCTAACAACTCCCCAACATGAGGCTGGAGTGAGATGGGGGTTGGTTTCTTCACACTAGGAGCAAGCAACAGGGCAGGAGGAAACAGCTTCAAGTTGCACAAGGGGAGGTTTAGTTGGCCCTGAGGAACAGTTTCTTCCCTGTTGGGGTTGTCCAGGTCTGCCCCAGGCTGCCCAGGGCAGTGGTGGAGTCCCCATCCCTGGAGTGGTTGAATGGCTGTGTCGAGGTGGTGCTGAGGGACAGGGGTTAGGTTGGACTCAATGATCTAAAGGTTTTTTCCACCCTAGATGATTTTATGGTATATCAGTAAATACTGGTAAATGCTTGACCAGGTTTTTGTAGTTTTTGGTACCTCTGTGCTGTTTTAGTGCCTCATGATCAGATTGATGGCTTGGGTGGTTTAGGACAGGGGTGTATGTTAGCTAGACTTAGATTTGCTCTGTTGTCAGAGTCATCCCATCAACATGCTCCAAGTGCAAATGTAACTCACTCCAGGTAACCCTGTGTTGGCAGATAGCCAAGGGTGGTGATGTCTTGTACATGCTGGTGCTGCATAATCACCATTCCATAATATTTAGATTTTCTAACTGCTGTAGATCAGTCACTACACTGCACACAACATGGTCTTTGCTTCTTTGTACACTCAAGAATGCAGAAGGTCTGTTAAATAAGTGTACTTTAGGTGTTTATTAAAGAGTTTAAGGGCCTGTGAAAAGATGAATTTTTGTGTTTCATAGGTAAAACCCACAAGCTGGGGTGTACTGGGTCATCTCCTGGCTTTGAGAAGGCTTGTCTGGAAGGACCAGCTGGATCTACAGCTGGTGTCATGCTTCTGGAAAGTGAAATTAAGGCCCAACAAGGCAAAGTGCTTAATTTGAGAGAAAGTGCAATAAATGCTTGTGGTGTTTGGTGTTATTTTAAACAGAATGATAGTCCTCCTTTGTTTTCACCAATTACTTGAGTTAGTGAATGCCCCTTGGTTCCTGCCAGTGGCCACACGCATGGCCTGGGTTGGACTGGTTTTCCAGTTGTCTTTCGGTGCAGCTATATTTGATTCCAGAGTGAGAGTCTAAGAATATGATTAACCCTGTGGGTCATCTTATAATGTAATTATTAATGATTGATTCTGTTTATCCTCAAAATCAATATGAGAAGCAAAATGGTTTGGCAGATATTTGGGGTTGATTTCTAACATTCAGTAAACATGATCCTGTGACAAGCCGGGTATTGGTTTATTACTCACAACATGTGTGATGGATCTGAAGTGTGTAATTAGTTTTATATAATGATGGCGATACGTGGTGTTTTTTACATGACTTATGTTAATACGGCCAATAGTGTTAACATCTCCTGCCACTAATAGTTAGGGTGGGGATGTGCAGTAATTGATCTTCCTGGGAGTGCTGTAATGTAAAAACAATTCAGGCTGTTTGAAGTATATTTTACAAGTGTGCATTGGGCCTTTGGGATGTTAGACTGAAAAACCCAATTGTACAGTTACCATGGGAACCCAATTAGAATAGATTGCTGGAGTTTTTTCAGTCTTTCATCTTGACCAAAAATCTAATGTACTTTAAATGTTTTCATATGGAATTTTATTCAGATACCGACTTGATATAATAGCTGTTTTTAAATTTTAGTGCTGAAACCAGAGCGTGTTATGTTCTGCAGATCCTGAGGACTTGTCTTTCAAGGAGAATCTTCCTTTAGTGTTTAAAAGTTGATGAACTGAGAAAAGCCTTTTTATGAATCTAAGCGTTCGTACCATAGCGCTGCTGTCACGTGTGCCTCTCAGGCCTCAGTCCTGTGGAAGCAGAACCCAGGAACCTCTGAGACCATCAACAAAATATGGTGGACATTTTTATGGCCTTTACAGATCTGATTTTTTGATGTACATTTTTGGCCTGTTGACACATCGAGAGGTTTGGAATGCTCACAGGGTGGATCTAAGGTACAGTAGCTTCCTGTGCAGGAGCTTTTGTTCAGCTCCTGGAGGTGTTTAAGTGTCTTCCAGTTGTCTCAGGAGCATCCTGCTGCCTGGCTGCTGGTCTTATATGGCACAGGTCTTGTTTGGGAGCAGAAGTTCTGGGGAACTTGGTCACACCTTGACTGAAAGGCTGAGGCAGGAGCTGTGACCCCAAGCACAAGTCTTGAGGCAGGAGATCTGCAGATGGGCTGCACTGGTTCTAGTCAGGCAGCTCTGAGCTAGTGAGGATGGGGACAAATTGCTCATTAGTTTTCTGCTTGTTGATCCCTTTGGTTTATCCTACTGCCTGCAAAGGCAGAAGGAGGTTCTCCATTTTGGTGAAGGCCTTGCTGACAGTAAGGTTTTAGGATGGGTCCAGTCATTCTGGTGTCTCACCTTTCCAGAGTGTGATCCCAACTGAGGTATCGTGATTGATCGGTGGCAATTCCTGTGCCAATCAAAGAGGCTTTGGGTTTCTACCTTAAATTAACCTATGTGAGAAGTTCTTGCATATATTGGCCTCTCAACATGACAGTCTTTGTGGTTGAAATGTATTTTGGAGTGGTGTTTTGGACTGTCCTAGCCCTCTTAGTGGTCTTGTACGATTTTTCCCCATCTAGCTGCTGGTAGTCTTCTAACCACCATGGCTTGGCCACTTTCGGTCATCAGAGGAAAGCCATTCTGGCCTACCAGATGGTTGAGCTCAACCTGGGGCAGAAATAGGTCATGACCACTAGAAATCACCAGCTCTCCTTAGTTAATTTGTCCTCCTCAGCCACCAACCTCAGCAAGGTCCTTTCTCCTAAAGCTGGAACCTGTTTCCCGTTCTCCTTAAAGTCTCACCTCTTCAAAGCTGGGTTTAGTTTCTCCACCAGGCATTGCATCCCTCTGGAGCTGCATGTCCCTACACTCAAAGTCAGTTTGTATTATCTGGTT
>NW_010398863.1:6225-7282 GCF_000710305.1 Buceros rhinoceros silvestris
GGTCAGCAGGTCAAAATTACTGTTTGTGGAGACCTCAGCAACCGCAGATGAGTGTGAAATTTTCCTGTGCTGTAGGAGAACCTGGGTGTCTTCACTGCTGCTTTTAGATTGTGGCACTGAGGAAGCATCAAAGGGAGGGAGTTGCCTGAAGCTGTTGAAGAACATTTTTGGTGACTGATGTGAATTTACTCTTTAAGAGCAATCCACAGAGCTCAAAGTATGTGGATGTTCTTATGGGGGTGCTGCAGGGATTTAGATGAACATGAAGGCATCATGTGGAACCTGGGCGGCAGTTAAACAGTGGTTGTCACCACAAAGTAGATGCTGTTTAAAAGAACAACTTGAAACTTAACTTGATTTTGGTGTTTGGCACCATTTCTTTCATGAACAGGGAGAGAGACTGTGTTGCAAGTAAATATAAACCAGATTTGTTATGAAAAGGGTGTTTCCTGCCCAGTTTTGTCCAGACATGTCTGCTGGGCTGTGAGCTCCTTCCATCAGGATGAATGCTTGTTGTCTGGCTGACCTGATGGAGCGCCCAGTGAGTAGTTTGGAAGAGGCTGTAAGTTCTGTCACTGCCTTGGGCTTTGAGGGTTGATGTATTTGAGAGGACTTGGGAAGCTGCTGATGTTCCTGTAATTTCTTTTGGGAGATTTATCATTTCTAAGCGGATACAGTTATCCTCTCCTGTGGAGTAGTGAGTTCCCGCACTCAAGTGGAAGAGTTCCCATTGAGGTTGGCTGTGAGTCAGGTCCTTAGCCAGATCTTAGAAATAGCGCTAAAAAAAGAGGGAGAACTAAGTAACGGCCGAGGAAACAGCCATCATTCTTTGTTAAAACGGGGAGAGCTCAGAGGAGCCTGTTGTATTTTTGTTAGTGTGAATGATGATTCAGTTTGAGACTGGAATTAGAATAATCGAAGTTGCCGTTTCTTAGGTACTCAGTGTTTTGCAATCTGTACTTCTAAACCCAGAATATAATTGTCACTTGCTCTCATGCCTTAAAATGTATTTCCTAAATCACAAAAGGCTGTTTATTTTATGAACTAACTCAGAGCA
>NW_010398863.1:7411-12702 GCF_000710305.1 Buceros rhinoceros silvestris
CTGCCTGTACAAACCTTTCTTAGATGAATACTTTAAGCCATTCTTACTCAATACCAGAGTTGGATCGTGCTTGGTATGGAAGAAGTCTTCAATGTGCCATCTGATTTTTTGATTCGTAACAAGCTGTAGATGACCTCATGAACATTAAAATTCCTGGTTGCTTGTAAAAAATCAAACTCCTTTCTGAAATTATATACTGAAACTTAGAGCTCATTAAAAAAGCTGGTGTGGAGTTGTTAGAAAAGTGGTGCTGTTGACATACAATTCAAATTACATCCATTCTGACCAAGAATTTTCTTCCTTACAGGTGGAGACCTTTCGTCTACCATGGCATCAAGGCTTGTTCCAAAAGTAAGTTTCCGTTAAAACCCCTTTGTCTTTAGGTGCATGTTCAGAGTCCAGCATTATGAAAGAGTGCACGTTACGTGGTTTTTCTCCCCGGTGTCCAGCAGTCGGGATCACAAATCCAGCTGACAAGATTGATGCTGCGTTGTAAATCTCTGTAGCTCTGTCATGGTCCGTAACAGGCATCAGTGGACCTTTCCCCATCACGTAGCTATCTGCCACCGAGCATGAACAAAGAGCACAGTGCTGCATTTTCAGCTGATAGCTGCTTCCATTTCCTAATAAATACCTCACTGAAAAACAAAGTGGCTTAATTTTGAGGCTTGATGCATCAATGAGCTAAGTGTCAGTAACTTGTAGTAAAATAAAAATGTGGCTGTTTATCAAGGCATTCAGAACACTTTACCTTTCTGAAAGGCATCAACATGGTTTTAGTCAATAACCATATTCTTCAAATAATTAAAATGATCTTTGAAGATGTGAGTTTTCTGTGGAATATCTGGTTTTGTGGAACATCTATTTTATTGACATTAGTAACGCACTTCTAGGAAAATATTTCTAGTGCAATCAAACTTGCATATCTAACTATTCCTGCTTGGCAGCTTCTATCACTGTTAAAAATGTCTTCAGAGTGGCATCTCTTGTGGCTTTAATCTGCTTATGTAATGCTTAGAAAAGTAGGTTTTAGGCATATTTTGTCTTCCGCTCCTCTAAGATTTTCTTTCTTTCCCACAAAACAAAATTGATTTTATTTTTGAAAATCAGAATAATCTGCTTGAAACCTTTAAGATTTGAGTCCAATCATTCCTGCAGCAATGCCAGGGTCCCTAAACCAAGTCCCTCAGTGCCACACCTACACGTCTTTTAAAAATTTCCAGGGATGGAGACTCCACCACCTCCCTGGGTGGCCTGTTCCAGGGCTTCACAACCCTTTTGGTGAAGAAATTTTTCCTAATATCCAACCTGAACCTCTCCTGGCACAACTTGAGGCCATTTGCTCTAGTCCTGAAGTTCCCACTTCCTTTTTTCTTTAAAACAATCATCTATTTAGTTATATTTGTGTATCTTCCAGTTGCAAACATCTTTTAGCAAGAACCTGGAGTAATGGCAAAGAAATTTCATCGTCTCCTGTGCAGCCAGGGATGGTAGGAAGAACCACTTGTTCCCTCATTCAAAGCTAGGTGTGAGAGCCAGCAAGTGATGTGAAACTCATCATTTATTATCTAACCTTTTCACTTCTCATTGAACAGCTTTAGCTGTTAGAGGAGATTTCTGTGTTTGATACATGACAAGGCACAGGATTTAAGGTGAAGGACGTGACCTTAAAGCGCTATCTGCCAGGGGCTGCGCAGACCTAGCCCAGGTCCTTTCTGCTCCTGTTTCCCTCCATTCTGGATGCATATGCAGTACGTATAAGGTAGCTCACGTTCCTTGAGTGGTATTTATTGTGTGTGATCAGTTTACAGCTTTGCTTTGAGCCCAAGTGCATGGTGAGTTGAGACAATATATACCTGGCATATGGTTTTTGCGGAACTCTTGTGGCCGGTGTCATGTGCTGAACAGCTTTTCAGCAGGGTGCCAAAACACAGGTTTGGAAAGCAGATGTGTTTTCCACAACTGCTGGATTTGTCTCCTGCCTGATCCCTGGTTCTGTTGCTGTGACCAAAGGTGTGTTGGGTTGGTGTGGAAGAGGCTGAAATGTGGCTGTGGTTCTGTGTGGGAGACTGTCAGGAGCGGCTCCACATCCAGTGGTTTTGGGTGTTTGTGGTGGTCTTGTGATAACGTGGCAATTTTCCTGCTTCATGAGAAATTAATTCTAAATGTGCTTCTGTCCTCTCTGGATTTCTTGTAGTTACTAAATTCACACTTAGTAAATAGATGTACTAAGTGTGATGCTTTGCTCTCTGATGCAGTGAAACACTTGTCCTTGCTGTCCTGAATCAATTGACATCGGTAATGACAGGAAAATTCAGATGCATGTGCTGAGCCTCTAATCTTGTATTTATCCTGTATTTTAGTTGGTGTCTTTGACACCTACCTGCCTTTTGTGTGTATTTTCCTGTAAGTGTGTTTGTATTTTTAGTGAATTCTTAATACAGTTTGCTGCTTCATTTGTCTAATACTCTTTAAAAATTTCCATGGAATTCTTTCCTTGAACACAATCCTGATTCCTGACTCTCCTTCAGGTTAAGGAGCACTATTAATGGTTTTGTTCATATTGCTTAGATTTATTTTGTTGTTATTCTCTAGCTCCTGCTCTTCAGGTATAGCTATTTTGGTATTATAAAGAATGATGGATTGTATAGGAAAGTTTCTCTTGAAGCACTCCTGATATTGTGTAATGCACTTGGGGGTCAGCTGCACTTGACTGATGTGTGATTTATCCGATGTCCCTGCCACTTCCCGAGATAAAGCTGCTATTTTATCAGAAATGCCAGCGAGTGTGATTTAGAATTTATACACCTCCCTTTCCAAATAATTGTTCTGATTACTTTCTGGCATGGCAATAAAATGATAAAGGTAATTGCACACAAATACGAGATAGCACCAAAATACAATAAAATTAACCTGAATTAGCTTGACTTGTCGATGAGAAGTATTTATGAAATGTATTTTTGCAATAAGGGAGACTGATATTATAGCTGGAAGGTGAGTTATTGCCTTAATGTAATACTGTTTGAAATTTAAAAAAGAGACTGTTACAGTTGAGGGTGATTGTGCCTTTGAAATTAAGTTGAAGTGATTCTTATAATTGGCAGCAATAATGCATTGTGAAGGTAATATCTTTTATTGTGTTATGCCTAGTTGCATTATCTTTTATTTAGCTGGTCCTGACTTCAGCTCTGCGCAGAAGCAAGAAGGAGCTGATCAAGAATTTTGTGGGTTTAGGCAATAAAAATTTGATGTTACCTAATATTGAAGACATTCTGCTGGATTTTTTTCAGTTTTAGCCCATCTTCAGTTCCTCTGAACCTGGTACAAGTCTTGTTTGATTGCTTTCATCTTTCTTGCGTTGGTGTGGTTGCTGTCCATGTACATCCATAGCTGACCCCTGCCACAGTGCCCTGTGCTCTCTTACAGCGATGTATAGGTGCAGGTGGGCATTTGGGCAGTTAATTTTGTAGTTCTCAGTGCCTCCAAGTACAACCTCTGCTTCTTAAAGTGTATACCCACTTTTCCAGCAAGCACTTAGTGGTAATTCAGGAGTAGATCTTAATGTTGACTAATTTACTTTAAGTGATGAACATATCTGGAAAATCCAGACAACTCCATGAGGACTTTTCCTTTGTGTGAGACTTGTTAGAAGGTGAAAATAGAGGTGATTAATCCAGTTATTAGCAGGATTAGACTTTTACACTTGTGTTTTGATTGCATGTGTTCTTTCCTTAAATTTTTCTCTGCCTTAAAACAACTTAAGAACTGGCTTTCTTCCCTTAGATGGTTTTCTCATCTAAGCCTGGCTGCATATGCTTAGGAAATCACCCTCCACACTGGACTATATGCTCACAAATGCATTACCTTTACTATTAATATCTTTTCCTATATTCTTAATGTACAATGGATTATTTCCTTTAAAATAAACATGCAGAAACCAGTAAAACAAATACAGGAAGTTTTAAACTATTAAGGAGAATGTTGAGAGAACTCTAATTCAATGAAAACCCTGGAAGAGTGCAGCACTGGCGTGTGTAAGCTCTCCTGCAGCCATGCCAAACTAGGGGGCTGTGATCAGCCTTGTTATTCACCTCTGCAGACCCAGGCAGGGTGGCAGAAGCTTTCTGCAATTAAACAGTTTGCAAACAACATTAGGGATTGTTTCTAAACCATAATTTCATTCGGTCTTCATGATGGTAATGGAAGATGTTAATGACTGGACTTTTTCTTCAGATGTAAACTTACAGATGCTCTTTCTGATCCAGTAGCAAGACTGAAATGAAGTAGCAAGTAGCCAAACCAGTCTGGGTACTTGTGTAGTATTTTTCTTCAGTTTAAAACCAGTATTTCATTGAATTTGAATTCAAAACCTGAACCAATAACAGGCAGGTTTGAGACCACCATGATGCTCCAAAGAAGGATGCTTCAAGTGTTCACAACTAGTATTTTTTCTATAACTAGGATGAAGAAGCAACTTCCTTGGCATTGCTGATTATCCTCTCAAACTCAATAGTTAATTCCTGGTGTTGCATTTTGGCAAGTCCCTGGTGTTACGTGGCATCATAGAAACAGGGTGGGCCCTTGAGAATTGTTGCTCATATTCTTCCTGCTGCAGGTGTCAGAGCACTGAAGAGATGAGTCTTTGGGATAGGTTTATGACAAATAGGAAGTGAACATTTGGTACTTTGTCACCCCCCTCAGTGGCATGGGCTGGCATCAGCACTCTGCAAATGAAACTACCCACCGCCTGTGGTGATCTTAGTGGGTAAATACATCCAGAAATCCAGCTCTTACAGCTAAGAATCCCTGGGATATGTGCTACAAACAGGTATGGTGCTGGGTGGGATCCTCTCAGATGCTAAATGCTGACAGTTCCAGTTTCTGAAACCAACATGTAGTTATATTCTAGTCCAAACTGGACCAAGATTGCATGAGAAACCTCATACAGCATCTGGGCAGGTTCTTTGTTTTGAGAGCACAGTAACTTTCATGGCATGGAAGAATTAAGCAGAGAATTGAGCATGCAGGCTAGTCTAGAAATGGTAGAAATACCACAGTATCTGGGCTTGGGAAATGGCAAGGGAAGCAGGGAAAGGGTTGTAAGGGAGTTTCATCCTATTGGGTGTATTTATGCTACCAGGTAGCTCAGTGATTAACACTTTCTGTTAATCTGAAAGGATCAAGAGACCCATTTCTTGGAGGCAACTGACATCTCAGTGATGCCCTTGGACTCGCTTGGTTTAAAAGAAATTGCAGGATGGGTGAGTGTCCTGGGTTCAACATGGAGGAAC
>NW_010398864.1:0-1390 GCF_000710305.1 Buceros rhinoceros silvestris
CGACACAGGCGGCGTTTCCAGGCGTTGCTCTTCCCACCACTCACGGTGCAAGTAAAGGGTTGCCAAGCGTGCAGCCTGCAGCTTGCATCACTGGAAACAAAGATGCGTGTGATCTGGGGAAATGGTGACTTTCCCCTGAAAAAGGAGAAGGAGCCTTAAGGGATAAATTTATCTTGTGAATGAAACAAGACCAATAAACCAGTGCCTCTGCCCAGACCATCTACCTGCAGGAGGAGCGTTCTTACGCTTGCCCTGGACAATGTAGCCTTGTTGAAGGAGAGCTCTCCAACAAGGTTACCAAGGACTGGGTAGCCATGCATGGGAGTTCCTAACATTCCCCATTAGAATTCCCTCTTTTCTAATTCAGAATTTGCCAGTCTGAAGCTGTCTGGCTGGAACTTTCCATGGGCTGTGTCCACCACAAGCAGGCTGCTTCCTGAGCTTCAGCCAAAACCATTGACCTGCTTTTGGGAACAGAAGCGATTTATTACAGACACACACACTACAGATATTCTCAAAGATTTTTCACTGTGGAAATCTCGTACCTCTGGGATGGTGACTTCAAGTTTAAATATGGTGGTTTTCCTGGAATTAAGGAAATGCCTGTCATTGTCTCAGGGGTGACCAATTGCCAGAGTTCTGGGGGAAAAGCCACGCATAATCCCTGTGAGATTCAGGAGGTCAGTATATAACATCTCTGAGGACCATCAGCTTTCTTCAGCCCTTCATGTTTCCTCCACATGACTGGAGTCCACGTATTTCTGCCACGACAGGAGCAGAGAGGGATGCCACACGGCTCCAGGCGCAGGAACTGAGGGGAGCGTGCCTGTCTCTATAGTCAGAACTCAGTCATCTGGGCTTTCTGTGGTGGTGGAAACAGCTGCTCCGGAAAACATCTGGGAGGAGAAAAAGAACAGATGGAGAACACTAGGAGCAAGAGCACAAGAAGGAGGAAGGTGGCGATTCTGAAGTGGGTTAGCACAAAAAGACCAGTGAAGGGAACTAGAGCAAAGATGGCTACAGATATACAGGAACAGAGGCAGCGGCAGCTGTGGTTGGGAGGACAAAATTGGTGAGGGCAGTGTATCAGCAAGACGGGGGCAGGACAGGAGTTTGAGAAGAAAGGCAAAATAGTATTAAGATGAAAGCACCGGGGAGAGAGACCCTGGTGAAGCTGGGAGTGGCCACGAGGGAGGAAAGAAAACTGCATTAGTGTTAGAAATGTTATTGCTGTTGAAAACTACTGTTCCAGCACTCCTTCTCTTTAGCTGGAAGCTTTGAAACACGTAAGCAAAACGTTGTCAGCCCTACAGCTTACAGTCACAGCAGGCTGGCGCCATCCCAAAAGAAGGCAAAGGTAGATTCCACCTCCAGCCCTGAGCTGTCAGCA
>NW_010398865.1:0-1561 GCF_000710305.1 Buceros rhinoceros silvestris
CTACAAGGTGCGACGTGGTCTGGGCTCCTGGGCCAGGGAGGCAGCAGGGTGACAAACAGCCTTGGGGATCCATCCCACCTATTTAGTTCTGGACTCGATACTTTACTTAAACCGTTAAGTATTCCATCTACCATCAGAATTCTTTATCCTCAGTAATATTTCACTCAGCTGCCTGTGGCACTGCTCTTCCTGTGCAGGACTGAGCTGCTTTTGTAGGTGGCAGGTCATTAACCCTCCTATTTGACATTAAATAAGCACAACCTGCCCTCTGCAGAGCGGGGAACAGAGACACAAAGCAGCTCGTGGGCGGCAGCAGAGTCGCCAGCTGCCACGTTCCTGCTGCCAGACACAGCACAGGGCAAGCGGGGCTGGGCTTTGCTGGGGGTGCCCGGGGGGTCTGCGCGCAGCGGCTGACAGGCCTGTGTTCTCCCTGCAGTACATGGTGCCCTTTCTGCTCAACCAAGGAGGATCTCTCCTCTTCTACCTCACCTTGGCCTCTGCAGGTTGGTTCTCGTTGCTTTCGTGGTGTGGGTTGGTTGGGGGTGGGGAGGATCAGTGCTGTCCGGTAGTCTGGTCGCTCAGCTGAACGTGAACCAGCTGTCTGACAGTACCAACAGAACCAAAACCTCCCAGTTTGTACAAGATTGTCCATGTTAAACTGTTTGTGTTCGACCTGTCTGATTGCAGAGCTGTCCCTGGCTGTACCGCTCTGTAACTCCCTGGCTTTGATAGTCACACTGGCAACTGGGAGGGTGCTGGGGGAGGACATCGGTGGTAAAAGTAAGTTACACTTGAAACGTTTCCTTACTCTGTCTCCTGCATGGATTTGCTGACTTAGAAGCACGGGCTGCCCACTGGTCTCCTGCAGCAGACACCCCCGCGACGGTTTCAGCTAGTTCAGTAGGAGCGGTTGCTGCAGAACTGAAGGGGAAGTGAAACCAGCTCGTGGGCAGGGCTAGTCAGTGTGAAGACAGAACTGGCTGCTCTAAGCTGACAGAGGTTACAGGCCCAACTAGACATTTAACCACAAGGGAGGCACTAAGTAAGGCACCCACCCCAAGAAGGAGTGTCACATCAGCCCCCCAATGTCAGCACCCATCCTGCTTTCCTCCTCTCACGTCCCAAAGTAACACTGCCCTGCTCAGAAAGCAGCGGGAAACGGCCCAGGAACTGGTGCAGAGCCGTGGGGATACACCGGGGTGGTGGCCTGTGGCTGAGGCCTGAGTCTCTCTGGCCGGACTTGGAGCATCGGCAGCATTTCCTCAGGACCTGTCCAAACATCCACCCCCATCAGACTCACCTGGCCCGGGTTGTATCTACCCAGACGTTTATTTACCCCGATAGCCCGGGTCGCTGGTTTGGCGGTGGGAAGGTCTGGCCGCCCAGCAGCGCACTCTGCCAGTTCCCCACGTGTCGTTCGTTCCTGCAGGGGCTGTGGCCGGGATGCTGCTCACCGTCCTGGGCATCGTGCTCTGCGTGGCTGGGTCGTGAAGGCGATGCAGTGAGAGCAGAGAACCCGTTCCAAGGTAGCCCCGGGGCTGAAGCAGGGGGTTCTGGTTCA
>NW_010398865.1:1814-2069 GCF_000710305.1 Buceros rhinoceros silvestris
CTGTGGCTGTTTCAAGGCAGGGTTGATCCAATTGTCTTGTTCATTAGAAATGGTTAATAAATCGTTCAGAGGGACCTTCTGGGACCGAGTGGTTTTTCTGCAGAAGGAATCTCTTCAGGAACTCCCCCTTCACACGGCCAAGCACGCGAAAGCGGCTTCCTCAGCTGCAACGTGCCGGTCAGGCTGCGCAGCGCGCGCCCCGGAACCGCGGGGTCCTGCCCGGAGCCTCTGGCCTGTGCCATCGCCTGGCGCCGC
>NW_010398865.1:2598-4169 GCF_000710305.1 Buceros rhinoceros silvestris
TGGGGCGTCAGCGGAGGTGGCTCCGATGCACTGGATCCCTCCTCCTTGCAGCCTGTTGTGTTTCCCTGCAGTCTGCGCCGTGTTGCGGTGAGGGGGAAACGCAGTTCTTAACACAACACATCGCTGTTACAGGAAGATTCCAGGTCCCGTTTCCAGGCTCACTGTGGCGCTGGTGCCCAAACCCGGGGCACTGCAGTCGGGGCAGAGGGGGTTTATTTAACGCCTGACAATGCGCTCCCTCTGCAGAGGGGAGCTGTCACGCTCAAATCACAACAGCAGCCTGATCTGGGGGGAAGGCGAAGGGGAAGCAGCGGCATCTGAGCACCCACCCCGGGGACGGGCTGGCCCAGCAGGCTTCCCTCGGGCAGGGAACCATCCCCTGGTTCCGTCCCAGGGCTTTCTCCAGCTGAAGTTCAAAGCAGTTGTTTGCCTTTGAAGTCCTACTGAAGGCAAGGAGCCGACCTGAGCAGAACTGTGAATCACCGCAGTGTGACGCGTGTCAGCCCCTCCCGTGTCCCCATGGGAAGTCTAAAACATTAACATGCTGTGAACAACACGCATCTTGCAGACGTTTTTCCCACAGAACTGTTGTGAAAAGAACCATGAGAACCACCTTTCTTCTGTTAAAATACAGGGTTTAAACTTGTTCCTGTCTAAAAGGCACAGCCCTGCAGTTCCAGCCCGGCCTCTGGCTCCTGAGGTTCCCTCTGGTGGTTCCTGCCATCTTCGCAGGCTGCCGCGAAGCGCTTGGGAAACCCCACCAAGAGCAGTCCAGGAGAGAACTGAGGGGCTCCCTCGTCGCTCTGAACTGCTGCCGGATGGGTTCTCCCAGGCTGGCTCTTGGGGGTGACCTCCCCGCCCTGCCCAGCCCTCAGTGCCCTCAGGGACCCCACGGTACCCTGTCAGGGACAGAAAATCCTCCTAGGGGGGCAGAAAATCATTCGTCAGACCTGATCAATGGGTGCGTCCGCCCCTGGGCGTTCATCCTCTTCCTCCCTGGGCACCTCACATCTCCTCCCGTGGGTCTCTGGTTTTATAGACACTTTCTTCTGCAGAGAGGAGAAAAGCTGTTCAATGGCATTGCAGACAGCCACGGCCTGGCCTCAGTGAGGCTACAGCAAGGTCCTCGCGTGTCCCCAGGTGAGAAAGAAGCAGAAATCCAGAGGTTCCTGGATGCATCTCTGCATGTTTTCAGCACATCTGCAGGCGGTGGGTCCTTCAACATCAAAGAAGAGCCAGCCTTCCTCTACCTTTACCTTGAGCAGGCCAGCGCTGCGCGTTCCTGTGGCTCCAGTGTTGTCCAGCACGGACAGGTCTGGTGGGGAAAATGGACCCGTCCTCTCGGAGGTGAGATTTCCTGGCTTGCCCTTGCAGCTGTGGAGAAGCAGCTGGGATCCCATCTCTCCCCGTGGCTCCCGTGGCCTGCACCCTGCCACTGTCCAGCTGGAAGAGTTCACCACATGCTGCCTGACCAGGCAGGTCATGAAACAGGAGAGGTTTTGCAGGGCAATGCCCTAAAGCTGCGCCTCCCCCACTGCCCCTCCATCCTGGCTGGAACAGAGCTGCCCCGC
>NW_010398865.1:4351-5853 GCF_000710305.1 Buceros rhinoceros silvestris
TTAGCAGGAGCAGAGCCACCAGCTCTGTCCTGGAAGGTGGCACAGAGTTCCCCAGACTGAAACCAAGGGAAAGGCAATTGTGAAAGCCGAGAGCACAGATGTCCGTGTCAGCCACCAGCCCAGGACTGCCCGGCTGCCGGACCCGTAGTCCAGAGGCAACCCACAATGACAGGCTGCCGGACCCGTAGTCCAGAGGCCACCACGATGGATCGTGGCACAGACAGCCCCGCGCCAGCCCAGCCACCTACCCTGCCGCGGGATTTCTCTCCCCAGCTGTGTGGGTGGTTCCTGTAACAAAGCACCAGGAGATCCTCAGCATCAGGCAGAAACCAGACACGATCCCCGCCCTCCCCAGGGCCCTTGCGGGTTTTTTCCCAGCGCAGGTCGAGCTCGCTCCACAGCAGATCACGCTGCCCACCATGGTCAGTGCCTGACCGAAGGGGCAGGTGCTCCTTGGCGCTTGGTGACACTTAACCAAGAAACAGCCTGGATTGCAGGGGTTAACCTTACACCACTTGGAAAACACCCTATTTCTTCCTAAACTTCCGACACATGAAGCAAAACATAAGCACTGAAGCAGAGAGCACTGAACAGAAGGGCCACAGAAAGGACTTCAGCTGAAGTCCCCCACGGAGAGGAGTCTACGCACCGCAGCGTCCTGCAGGTGGAACCCCGCGGCACCAGCAGTTCCAGGTAAGGCAGTTTCTTGTACTCCTCATTTCCCACCGCCACGTAGTACCCGCCGTTCACCAGCTCCTCAGCACTGGTCACCTGGGATCCGTTCAGCCTGCAGAGCCTCGAGGGAGAGACAGCGAAGGCTTTAGAGCCGTGAAAACACCCTGAACAACTCCTTGGTGTGGACACAAACTGGTCAGCGGGACCGAGACAAGGCAGAGAGCATCACTCCAGGAAGGATGCTGAGATACCAGAGCACCCAGGCCACTGGGGCTGGCTCTGATGTGGAGATGGGGAAGCAGAAGCAGACTGGAAGGGGCTGTCCGAACAGGGGCCCTCGATGCCAGTCAGAGCTACTTCAGTTCTGGACTTGGGGAAAGGAGCCAGCAGTGCCTCCTCTGGACACCCACCTGTGAGCAGCTCCGCTGCGCAGGTCGGCTTTCTCAGTCAGCACGGCCAGCAGCGTGTCCCACGGCGGCGCGGGGCTCCGGGGGAGTGGCAGTGGGAAAGGGGGGCTCAGCAAATCCCCGTTCCGGAAAATGCTGCAGCGGGAACAGCCCAGAGTGCGCCGTGAGCCGGGGAAGGTGGGAAGAGCCCGGCACTACTTACAACAAATCCTTGGGCAGAAGCTGGGAGTTTCCCTGCAGGGCAGCAGTCTCGGCATCTCAGAGAAATTCCCTCCTCCTGCCTCTAGAAACATCCCTAGAGACCCCCCACCCCCACCCCGAGGAGAAAACAGAGGCACTCACTGTATGGTGGGGGGCAGCTGGGCACGCTGCTGCCGTCCTGCTGGGACCCTCAGCTTCTGGGGAGCCCCAGAGTGCAAC
>NW_010398865.1:5995-6433 GCF_000710305.1 Buceros rhinoceros silvestris
CAGAGCACAAGATCAGTGACAGCCCTGGCATCTGCCCCGGGACACCGCCTGGCCCCACCCCAGGACACGGCCTGTGCTGCCCTCAGGCTTGCTGCTGCTGGGTGGCGTTTGTTGTCAGCAACACCAAGGCTGCAGAGGCTCTTCACGGAGCCATGCGAGTGCCAGGATTGCCAGCGACCCTCAGAGCACAGACCCCTCCCCTGCACCTTGCAGGGTGACAAAGGGACACCGCAGCAGCCCCTGTGCTGTCTTACGTGTCCTACCGA
This sequence comes from Buceros rhinoceros silvestris, assembly GCF_000710305.1. Classification (NCBI taxonomy): domain Eukaryota; kingdom Metazoa; phylum Chordata; class Aves; order Bucerotiformes; family Bucerotidae; genus Buceros; species Buceros rhinoceros. Next base: position 6,262 of record NW_010398865.1, read on the forward strand.
TTGCTGTGGCTCCTCTGCCTGATCTCACAGCCATAAATCTCCACTTTGGTTTCATCAGTGCCAGCCCTAATGTCACTCAGGCCCCCCTGCTCCCACATGTCCCCACCCAGCTCGGGGCTCACCTGCAGACCCGCTCCTGTCCTCGCCCCATGGAGATGCTTCCTTCCGTGAT
>NW_010398865.1:6582-7464 GCF_000710305.1 Buceros rhinoceros silvestris
TAGCTGCAAGAGCAGGACAACAACATGGCCACGGACCGACCGGGCCATGGCTGGCTAGAGCAAGGAAACCGCCCCCCCCGACTGCTCTGCCTCAGTGCGTCACCACCAGACGCCTGGGTCACATTTGGGGTCACTTCTAAGACAATTCTGCAGGTGTCCCACCTCCTCCAGGTCTCCCAGAACTTCAGTCTAAATTAAATCCGTGACACCGACCAAATTCCCAACCAAATGCAGACCGGTTCAGGTTCCCTGCTAAAGGGAACCCCGAATTCACACCCACCCCCTTCCAGAGGCAAGTGAAGCCCCAAAACCCTCCTCCACCCTCTGTATTTTGCTTTGTGCAGGCTTCGGAAACAAAACCCCTCCATGGAACCAAAGCAGAAGGGTTGGCCGGTGCAGGCAGCAGACCCTCCCACTCGCCACAAAAAGGTGCTGGGGAGGTACTGCCGCACGGAGCACCACATCCTGCCCGAGGACGTGCCTCCCCGGCACGAGTCCGGTGACCTCGCCAGGAATATCTGCATTTTCCCTGCGATCTGGGACACGTCCAGTCGTTTCCAGCAGGAAAATAAATTCATCCATCTCTGGTTGTCATTGGGTTTCTACCCCTCTTACCCCCTTTTTCCATTCGCACCCCGCTCCGTTCCCCACAGAGGTGACCAAAAACTGCTCACCAAACCCAGACACCAAAGGTCCATCTACTCACTCGAGCTTTTTGAACTTTTCGGAGCCCGCGGCCACGTAGTGACACCCCTCCTGCAGGTCCCCCAGCTCAGCGACACGGCGGCCATGCCGGGGCGTGTAGAGGTGCCTCACAGCCAAGGGTGCGCCAACGGTCGTGGTCACCTCGTTCAGAAACGCCTCAAAGGTCAGGAACCGCCG
>NW_010398865.1:7771-8761 GCF_000710305.1 Buceros rhinoceros silvestris
GTCCCAGCCCCTCGCGCGCTCGGCTGTCCCTCCCTGTCCATCCCCAGCACGGTCAGGTGCCACCGGCTGTCTCCATGGCCACTCGCCCAGTAGCAGGAAGTTGTGGGCCGGTCTGGAGGCCACATCAACCAGCCTGCAGAGCAGCTTTCTACTCGAGAACCAGCAACAACGTGGCCACTGCGGCCACCAGCCCCAGATGAACCAGCCCAGAGGAGCAGCCAGAGCCTTTCTGGCCACAGCTCACGTCCCACCCAGAAGCCGTCAGCCTCTGCCATTGCCTGTGGCCCACGTGGGAAGCACAGGGAGCGCGTGGCCTGTGGGGGGCACAAACACCCACACCCCAGTGCAGACGGTGCCGTGGGTCGCTTGGCTCTGCCCAGAAGGCACTAGGCTGGTCAGGAGTGACGAGACTTGGAGACCAGCTTCAGAAAGGTCTTTATTCACAAACGAGTTGGCATCATCAGGAACAGAATGACGCGTCTGCCAGGCGGCAAGAGCGGCCGCTTGGCCAGCAGGGACAGGGAGTGTTTGCTCGGGAAAGCCCGGGTGGCAGCAGAGAACTGCAGGACACGGGGGAAGTCCCTTTCTGAGGAACCTCAAACGCCCCTGAGCTGGAGCAACACACCAAGCACCATAAGTCGTTGTTGCTCTGCCGTACCAAGAGGTGTTGCCACAGCCTCAGCTCCTGGAGGTCTGATGTGCCATCGCTCCTCACCAGCTGCACGGGAAGGGCAGGAAACTCTCCTCCTGACTCGGTACTTCAGCTCGGTGCTCCCTAAGGCCCCCCCAAGCCCCTGGAGAGTGTGGGTACCACAGAGCTGTGCTGCGCCACCCCAAATCCAGCCCAGACACCGACATGGGTCACACACAGGTCAGCGGAGCAGAGCTTGTCCCTGCACGGTCAAAGCAGCTGCTGCCTTCGGGCCTTTTAGTTCCTCCACGAGCCATCGGCTGGGCAGAGGGACCCTCCGTAAGCCACACATCCCACCC
>NW_010398866.1:0-240 GCF_000710305.1 Buceros rhinoceros silvestris
ACCACCCCTGCTTGCCCCACCAAAGCCCTTTGGGCTGCATCCAAGCGCCTCCCTCTTCCCCACCGCCCTCACGGCTCCTCCAGCTCCATGGCTGCATCCCGGGGGCTGCTGGCGGGCAGAGGCCCCCCAGCGGGGCAGTCCCAGTGTCAGGGCTGGGCTGACCGTCCCGTGGCCCCGCTGACCTGAATCCCCTCTCGCTTCGTGGCAGCCGGGGGAGAAAAACAAACTGGACGAGGACAC
>NW_010398867.1:0-1163 GCF_000710305.1 Buceros rhinoceros silvestris
CAGGCAGTTGGACTAGATGATTGTTGTAGGTTCCTTCCAAATGAAATATTCAATTCTAATTTCCTGTATTTACTGAATTTTATGAAGTCTGACATTGGTATAAATCAGTATACTGCTGAATGGCTTGGGGAGCTGCTTAAGATGATGCTGTTTTTTTTTTTCTTCCATGTGAATGATATTTCTGGAAGGCTGAGTAACTGGTTTGTGAGTCACTTGTGACTGTTCTTCAGATTCTGATCAGTAATAATGCATTAATTTTGATTTCATTACACTTACAGACATGCTTTCACTCAGACTGAAAAACTGAAAACACCTTCCTTGTTTTCTTTTGGTTTTGAAGGTGTATCTGACCAATTTTCTGTGTTTTTGGCTTGATCTTTCATGCTTTCCTCTTGTTGTTTCCATTGCTGACTTGTCTGACTTATGGGCTTACTGTTTATATTCCCATGTCAGGGGATTAATTATTGGCTAGAGAATCAGGATTTTTTTATTGTGGCTGTCAGACCATCTGTGTGAATGATCTTTTACCTGTTTTCCTGCAAGCAGTTAATCTTGTGAGACTGTCAGCTGCTAAAACAAGTTTTATTTCTTACTAGTTGTCGTTGGAGTGTTTGCATTTATCCTGTGGTCAGCTAATTAAGATTGAAATGCTAGCTATTTAAATATGTGGTTCTTTTTTTTCCTGTTCACCATTTTAGCATCTGGTCTATTTAATAGGTCTTTGTATGACAGAGCTCTCTGAAAAATGGGGTTTTTGCTTTGTCAGAGTTGCAAAGTCCTATCCTTCTGGAAGTTTTATGTTGCTTTCACGTATGTACCTTGCTCCTCCAGGGTTTTAATTTTGAGAGAGAAACAGGACAGCATGGGGCTGTCAAAGCCATCTCATTTTGCATATCCTTTCTTAAGCTTGCAACCACAAAATTGGTATCAGCATTGTGGTTTACCCTTATTGGTTTATTTTGCTTTTGCTGTAACTCTCCTAGCTGAAAAAGCAAAATGAAATATAACTCCAAGGCTGTGCCTGTACAGCTAGGCATCTTGCCACTTTCAAAACAGCAAGCTGGGAAAATTAGACCCCAGGGATGCATTGCACAAAACTCTGGAAGACCTCCAGCCCTGGGAGAGGGTTGGAAAGCTGCCCCGAGATGCTGCATCTGGCCCTG
>NW_010398867.1:1199-9406 GCF_000710305.1 Buceros rhinoceros silvestris
TAAACCTTGGTGTGAGATTGTGTGGATGGGGAGGGGTGGTATTTATTTGCAAAGAAATGAGCTGATTTTCATGCATTCACACTATCTGATTCATAGGCTGCATTGGCACACATTCTCCATGACATACTTAGAAGCATCAATACATGAGTATCCAGATGGGGTGGCCAGGATCACTTGTGTGCAACGCAGATGACAGGGGACACTGGCTGTCAAATCTTCATTGCACCGCTGGGGTTCTTCATAGCACTACAAACTAGTTTTTGGAGAAGTCCATCATACCCTTTGGGAGTCATCAGCTGGTATGGGATGTGCCTCTGCTGTAGAAACTTGCTGACGTCAGACTCCATAAATCTTGGACCAAGTTGTTTCCTCGGTTTTTTTGTTTATTTAACCTTTTTGTTACTTCATGTTTTTTCCTTGTCTGAATGTGCATTTGCAATACATGCCTCGGGTTTGTTACTCTGTTGGGCCAAGAGGCACAGGACTCATGTTTGTGATACGCTGCAGTCTCCTTACCATCCTCCTGGTGCAGGGTCTTTTGCTGATGAGTCATCTGCGTTGTGATCTTACCACAGACCAGACCTTTTGGCCATGACATAAACAGCACATTTCTCAATTTCGCTGCTGGGAATAGTGTCCTAAAAACAATGTCCAGGGAATGATGTCCTTATTATCTATATATAGGCTGTTCTTTTAACTCTTTGTTCCGCTGTTCCTTCCCGTGTGCCTGTGTACACATATTCACGCTCTGTTACAGTCATACTGCAGTCAGGCCAATCTTAATATTTCTGTTAAAATTCTTGACAACAGTGAACTTCAAAATGAAAACTAGCAAGTAAATCTTAAAAGAATTTTAAAAAACAGTGCACATTTTTGTGGCAGACTGTTTAGACTGAATGTTAACAGCTGCAGTTTTAAAGGAAGAATGTACATTTGAGAGGGGGAGAAGCCGAAAACTTAGCTTTCCCACGTTTCTAGGGCTGGCTTGCTCAGGAGGAGTTCTGGGAACACTTCTGTACTTTGCATGCTTTAGGAACCTCCTCTGCATTCTTACTCCAGACTTCCCATCTGGTTTTTGTATTCAGTAGAACTGAAAGTACTGGTCACACTCTCCTCTCCGGAACTGTTTCTTGGTGGGCAGTCTTACTGCCATCCTTAATAAGAACATTCCTTTACTCTTGAGTAACTTCCTTGCAAGCTGCAGCTTTTTCAAGGCATCTCCTGTATAAATTGCACATTGTTTTATATACAACCAGAGACCATTGATGGCATATTAATAACACAGATTACAGGCGTGGCAGGCATGGGTTTGGGTTTGTTCAGGGTTTTTTTGTTGTTGTTGTTGTTTTTTGTTTTGTTTTCTGTAAATAATCTCCCCTACACTTTTGGCACTGGAGGGTCCGGATATCAGAATTGGTCAGGTCAGTGGAACTCACTGTTATAATAAGATTTAATTTTAAGTGCTGAAGTCAGCTGTGCAGTTTGCAAGGGGATATGACGTTTTCTCACCTTGTTTCTCTCCCTCTTTCTTTCCCTCTCTCTCCCTCTCCCTCTGTATTTACAGGTCATTCTAACATTTGTCTGTGTGGTGACGAAGGAATCTGTAGAAATCACTCCAGTGCCATATACAGTGCAAGTCCCTCAGGTAGCTTTGGATGGAAGAGATCCCTCTAACCCTCTGAGGAGAGAAAAGAAACAGGTGCAGTGTCTTCTAGGACAATACCAACATCCCAGAGGGACCCACTGCTGCATGAGGTGCCCTGCAGGTACAAAAATTAAGTACAGCAATAGTGACCTTCACCTTAAGAGGCATTTCCTTGTCCTGCTCTCTGAAACTGTCTCTGTCCTACAGCTGCCTCAGTGCTCCCTGTCCTTGGCATCTGTCCCTGCCCAGATAAATTCTTAGTCTTTTTTTCTTCTTTTGGGCTGTCAGTTTCCTTCTCACTAGTGAGAGGAAGCATACTTGGTCCTTACACCATCAACTCCAGGGTTTCTCTGAATCAGTGACTCCCATCCTCCCTAAGACAACATGTTTGCCTTTCTGTCAGAGCTCTGTTAAGTGATTTTCTTGCAGGTACCTACAAGGCAAAAGACTGTGATCGGCCTGGTCAGGCACCTGTCTGTCTTCCCTGTGCTCATGGCACGTACACAGCTGTCGATAACTTCATGCCTAATTGCTTCCCGTGTACACATTGCCATACAAGTGAGTTATCTGAAGGACTGAGGGTGGTAGGGCAGGTGGGGGGCTGGAAGAGATGGCAAACTGAGTGGGGAATCTTGGAAAAGTAAGCCACTGGATGGGCAGAAGGACACGGCATGGAAGGGATTTGGGATATGGACAGGAATAAGGGTTACCAAATTACTACAGTCTGAGACACAGTTTGCAGGCCTTTTTGGCTTTTTGGGGGACGATTAGGGGATAACAATACCTGTCATTGTAACTGTTCTCAGCTGAAGGTGAGGGTTGGAATAATCAACTTCTTTCTCTCCTCAGTATTCCAACAGATAGTAAAGAGTCCCTGCACCCCAAAGCAAGATACCGTATGTGGGTGTCGGAAGAATCAGTATCAGATTGGCCTGTTGGATCTCTTCCAGTGCAGGAACTGCAGCTCTTGTGTCAATGGGATTATAGCCGACTGTGAGTATGACATAGATATACTGTACTAGACATACTGTACTATAGTAGATGTTAACAACCCTCTATTCACTTTCTGACATTGCAGCGCCTTAGCCTGAAGGGATTGTAGTTTTGGAACAGCTCTTGGTTTTGCCTGTCTCCTTTCCCTAGGAAGGCTGCCACGCTTTGCCTGACTTGGCATTGATTCCTCTTTTCTGTCACAGTTTCCACCTTCCTTTTGTTCTTGAATATTTTTTTGGTTTGGGCTGTTGTGAAGAGATATTTTCTGTTAGTTTTGGTACCTCTGCGTTGCATGTACTGAAGCAAGGTCTTTATGCTCTCGAGCAGGTTTCCCCCTTATCTTCCTTTTTATCATTGTGTGGGTATTTCTCCTGATGCTCACCAACTGCTGAGCACTTCTGAGTACAATGGCTGAAAATACCACTGGTCTCAGTGCCCAGCTGAACTGCTTGTCTGTTGGTTGCTGAAATACCACAGTGTACTGTGCCGTGTTTTAAAGTAAAGAGCTGCTCAGGTAATGCTGAACAAGTCCCAGTGGCATTGAGAGTGACCTGGGGATGGTGCAGGTTTCTGGGAGAAGTACCCATGTTACCTGTCCCAATCTGCCTCATTTCCAGTCAGGAACTGGAGATCTTGACCAAATACTGCTTGCTGCCCTCCACTCTGTGCTGTAATCTAATTCTGTTCATGTCCCTTAAATGCTCCTCACCTTGTTTTCCTAAAGCTATCCCCTCTTCTTTGTACATTCTGCTTCTCCTGATCCCTTTTCTGTCTCTTACCCTGGCTAATGTGAGGTTTGCTGTCTCACTGGTGAATGTGTCCCCTCTGGGTAATCCATGCTTATGCCTCTCCTCAATGGTCACCATCATACACTGCCCGTGGGCAATTTCCTCCTTTGCTTGGCTGATGTAGAACTGTTATAGTCCTGTCCCTTGCTTGCCACAGAATGCATGCTGGTTGTTTTAGTAGCTTTTTCCCTCCCCTCACATGACTGTATGTCCTTCCATCACTATACTTGTCTGCTCCTCCCCGCACATATTTTGCTCACGTTCCATACTGTGACTTGCTTAGAAGCAATAGCACTTTCCCTTCTTACCCCTTCTACTCACAGCAAGAGTGGTTATGTGTCCTGTGGCTTGAAGTGATTTCTCCCTGCCCTCAACTCACTTGCTTAGAAGCAATAGCACTTTCCCTTCTTACCCCTTCTACTCACAGCAAGAGTGGTTATGTGTCCTGTGGCTTGAAGTGATTTCTCCCTGCCGTGAACTGACTTCCTCACCAGTCCCAGCTGCTCAGGGCCACTTCTCCCTCATCTTTGCCTGACTAATGTGATTTCCCCTTCCTGTCAGGCTTGAACTTGAGTGACTTTCCCCACTTTTGTGCTGGAACTATCATTAACCATTAGATCAGTTTCAGCTGCACTGTAATTTTATTCGCTTCCCAAGCCCCTGCAGAAGGTCCCTGATCTATCAGGACAGTGGTATCCTTATTTTTTATTATTTTTATACTCCCCCAACCCTGTCCTCAAATGTAGACCAAATCCTTTTTCTCTTCTGCAGTAGCAATTTTCCAGGCTTTAAGAGGAATAATCTTCCACCCATCTTGCAGTGGATTTTTCTTCTTTTGTTTTTTTCTCTGTCCAAATTATGGCAATGGTTTCTTCTCTTCTCTTCAGGTTCAAAGAATAGAGACACAATTTGTAGGTGTAAGCCTGGATTCTTCCTGACACTTAGTAACATTTGCAAGCCTTGCAACAGGTGAGTTTGGGTTTTTTTGTCTGTGTGCTCTTCCACTGAGTAAGAAAGACAGCAGACCCAAGCCCCATAGGGGGAGGAAATTCAAGGGTCTGTCCATCTTGATGTAACTTCATGACATTTGGACTTTCTAGGGCAAATGGAAGGTCTTCCCCTCTACCACCCTCAGACTTCTTTGTGTAGGCATCAGCCCACTAAGAACCCAAAGTCAGTAGCCATACTGCATTGCCCTGCTTTGCAGGCTTATCTTGACTTGTCTGTTATTTAGGATTGTCACAAGTGGCTGGCGTTTCATTTCATGCATGCGCACCTTTCTGATTTGCTCTTCCAGCTGCATGGGTGAAGAATGCTTGCACTGTCCTAGCCCAGTGACTACCTCAGTGACTTCGTCTGGCCTGAGTGAGTATTGGGGGAACTGAGGGACAGTGGAATCTTTTCAGTGTGGGATCTTGTTCTGTTAACGCCTTTTGTAAAGTATTATTTCCCCCACTCTCCAAAACTGTTATTCTTTTTCTCTCTACCATTTGCACATCTTCACTTGTTCTTCCTCCAACACTTACTTCCTCCTTTCTCAGTCACACACTCATTTGCCCTCTTCCTTTTTTCCAGCTAGAAGCCTTGTCCTTGGCATCATGGTTGCAATATTTGGAGTTATCTCCATCTTCTTCATTGTAAATAAAGTAGTGAAGCTGGTCCATGAAAACAGGATAGCATCGGCTTTCTATTCCTGTGGTGAGTACAGCAACATATGCAGTGATACTAACTGGGATAGACATCATTCTCTGTGATTGTGTATGCACACACACGTGAGGGGGAAAAAGTGGGATTCCATTACTCTGCTTTGCTGCAAGGCCAGAGGAATATGAGAACTTGACAGCTAAGCTTATTGGTGCAGTTCTTACAACTCTGCATCCACAGTTACGGGCACTAACGTGACTGGAAGTGCATGCGAGTTCATTGCTGGGACACAGGCATTTTGTTGTAAAACCTTTTTGAGGGCAGGATTGTGAATTTTCTTTTTCCTGTTTCTTCTGCGACAAGAGGAAGTGAAAATAATTTCTGCTTTCTTTTTTCTTTTTTTTTTCTTCTAAGTTTCTTTGCCACAGACAACCAAGGAGCCAGTATCTGAGGTGAGGAAGATGGCAGGTGCAAGAGCTTTCCTTCTGCTTTCAACTATGTTAGCCTGAGATCCACACTAATATATTTTCTCATGGACTGTTTTCAGGCCTTGTATTTTAAAATGAGCTGAGTAGGAGGGCTGTTAAATTCAGAAGTCTTTTCCTGTAGAGTGTGGAGCCATTAACATTTTACCTCCCCTCTTCTACAGGATGCTTCTCAAATTTGGGGCTTTTTGTGCTTTTCTTTCCAGATGCAATCTTTTCAGATAGCTGATCCTTAATCCCTTTTCCTCCCTATATAAGTAAAACTTGGAGGATTTAACCCCGCAAACCTGTCAGTACTGTTCAGAGTGTTCTCTCAGGCCTAATATTGTTCTGCAATGAAGAGAGCCCAAGCAGTGGTTGAGGTGGGGTTTCCACAGCCTTAGAGAGAAGGCTGGTGGGAAAGGTGGCAAGTGTAGCTTCTAGAACAGTGGTGATTTCAGGTCCCAGCCTTACTTGATTTTTGTAAAGAAATACTTTTTAAAGACTACTGGGTTTTGATGCCAAAAGAGAATTAAACTCCCTAGTTCTCCTGGAAAGAAATGTTTAGTGCCTTCTGCTCAAACAAGGCATGTAGGAAGAATTAAAACTTCAGCACTTGCTCCCCACCTATGTTGGATAAATTTCAGTATATAACCCTAGTGGCTCCTTGCAGGAGACAGGTGTACTGTGCTGCTGTGGGTCATGTGGGACTAAGAAAATGTGTCTTCCAGGTTGAAGTAAAACGAAGTGAAATTTCCATCCTTCTTCCTGAGTCCCAGAGAGAAATAGAATTGTCAGTGAAAGCAACACCACCACCTGCATCTGTGCGGCAAAGTTCACAGGAGCTACCAGACTGTGTCAGCACTGCCAGGAAGACACAGCTTCCAGACAGTAAGTGAAACTCCCTCATCCTTCCCTCCTTCCCCAGCAAATGAGAACCTGGTAATGCAGATGCAGATAGGAGGATGTTGGACAGACCTTACCTGGTGTACGTGATCTCTGTGTATACTTCATGCGTGGCGTGGCACAAGCATGCCCAGAGCCTGTGAGGCTAAATGCTAAACATTTACACAAGGCTTTTCTGTTGTCCCTTTTCCCTACCAGCAAACTGGATTGTCACATGTGGTGACATACAGTCAGTCTTACTGCCTCTGGGATTGTGACCCAGAGCATTCTTTTTGCAAGAATGTGTAGTAGCCCCACTGCTTTTTGAGGGATAGAGCAAGTCTGGACATCACGCTGTGTGACTGCTCTGTAGAAGACCCTAACAGGAGGGGGCAATGCATGATCTCAAGGCTCCATCCAGCCCTGGAATATTGACATTCTCTTTGAAGCTGGAGAATCCTGGTTCTCACACTTTATTTTTTTCTCTTTTCACAGACCCTGCTATTCTCTACGCCGTGGTGGATCATGTGCCTCTGTCTCGATGGAAAGAGTTTGTGAGGCGTCTGGGTCTGAGTGACTATGATCTAGAACGAATTGAGGTGGAGCATCGGCATTTACGAGATGCTCAATATGAGATGCTTAGACTGTGGAACCTGCAGATGGGCCATGCTGCAACTGTGGAGCACATCAGCTGCGTTCTCAACCAGATGGAGCTGAGTGGCTGCAGTGAAGCTATTCAAGAGGCTTTGCTAAAGCAGAACTCTTCTCAACCTTGCAGCCTCCACAGCTGTCTTTAATCTCTTCTGCTTTAGTTGTCCTCACTATGACTGTTAAGAGATGATCGTAACTCCCTTCCTGTCTTCCTTTTACCATAGCTCGCTCTCTTTCTAACACTGCTCCGCTGGATTTCTGGGAGAGAGCAGCAGATTATGCTGAAGGAAGGCTGGGGTTTGCATCTCAACCACCATGTAGTGCAACACCTTTAAGCCAAGTCAGACCTCTGCATCAATTCCTCTTCCAAGGAGGCAAAGCACCTTGTAAATGAAGTGGTGTGTGGACTATGACCGGGGTGAAAACGGGAGCTCAGAGTGACTTGATATATCAGCTGCTCTATAGTCCAGCTGTTGACGAAACAGGTGCTCCACCCACCATGTGGTGGGTAAACGCGTAGAGTGACGTGGTTAAGCTGCCTATTCAGATGGTGAAGTACTTGCTCCCTTTTTGCAGATCTATTTTTCTGCAAGATCAGACAGTTGAACTGGCTCACACTGCAGCCTTTTGATTGCTAAATCTGGCTCAAGGGAAGTGGCAGGAGGATGTGCCTATTTCTGAGTGCAGGAGAGGATTGCCCCCTTTTGGGGCAATCACACAGCTAGTGATCCCTGTGGCAGAAGAGTCACAGAGACTCAGAGGTGGTGGCTGTGCAAGAAATGGGAGGATGTCATCCTTTCCACAACCCCTCAGGTTCAAGAGGAGTAAGGATTCCGAGCCCGTGAGTCAGATGAGAGTGTTGGTGCTTTTTTGTCAAGCTTTTCTTTCTGTACCTAGAAACCATGTAAGATAGCATTAACAAAACACCTGCCTGCGCGTTTGTCAGAGTGCAGAGGGGAAAGGAATGCATCCGTCTGTGGGAGAAGCTACTTATGTAACTGAGTAGTGTGAGTGCCTCTGCAAACCGGTGCTTGCACACAGGTTGGCAGGCTGGTGTCTACCTGCTTATCTATCTTTGAAAGATTTGCTGAATCTGATCTAACTGCAACTGGGACTCTGTCTGTGTACATATATATA
>NW_010398868.1:0-219 GCF_000710305.1 Buceros rhinoceros silvestris
TCGGAAGCCGCTGCTCCAATCTGGCGATGCGCACGTGAGACCCTCAGCTCCGCGTCCCACGACGTCCCGTTAATCTCCGTCCCTCCACGTCCTGTTCACCCCCGTCCCTCCACGTCCCGTTCATCTCCGTTGCTCATGCAGCTTCAAAGCTGAAAGTTCCTCAAATGGCTCTGTTTTTGTCCCCCCTAAATAAAACACCCCCCAAACCCCTGCCTGTGC
>NW_010398869.1:0-760 GCF_000710305.1 Buceros rhinoceros silvestris
TAGGTCCAGGGCTCCATCTATAGGTCTCAGCTTCCCATCTATGGGTCCCAGAGCTCCATCTATGGGTCTCAGCTCTCATCTACAAGTTCTAAAGCTCCACTTATAAGCTCAGGGCCCCATCCAAAGGTCCCAAAGCTCCATCTACGGGTCCAGGGCCCCATCTATAGGTCCAGGGCCCCATCTATAGGTCCCAGGCCTCATCTACAAGTTCTAGAGCTCCATCCGTAAGTTCAGGGCCCCATCCATGGGTCCCAGACCCCCATCTGTGGGTCCCAGAGCTCTATCTACAGGTCCCAGACCCCATCTATAGGTCCCAGACCCCATCTATAGATCCAGGGCTCCATCTATACGTCCTAGAGCTCCATCTATAGGTTCTACATCTACAGGTGCAGACACCATCTACAGGCCCCAACCTCCCATCTATGGCTACAGGGTCCCATCTATAGGTCCCACCCCCCATCTATAGGTGCCAGCCCCCGGCACCTGCAGGGTGTGCTTGATGGCATTGGGGAAGTTCTTGAGGGTGCAGATGGGGGTGGCCTTCTCTAGAGGGGCCAGGGCGCTATGGAGTCAGGACCCCATCTATAGGTCCAGGGCTCCATCTATAGGTCCTAAAGCTCCATTTGTAGGTTCTACACCTGCAGGAGCAGACCCCATCTACACGCCCCAATCTCCCATCTATGGCTCCAGGGCCCCATCTACAGGCCCCAACCTCCCATCTATAGGTCCAGAGCCCCATCTATAGGTCCCACCCCCCATC
>NW_010398870.1:0-4837 GCF_000710305.1 Buceros rhinoceros silvestris
GGAAGTTTTGGCTAACCCAGGACAGTATTTTTATAGCTTAAAGAAAAGACAGAACATATCAATCCATAAAAACATTCAGGAGAAAATACTTCAAATCAGTCAAAAAAGCAATTTAACATATTGTTAACATTCTGAAAATATTTCAGTGCAAATTTTTACTTTTGCAACAGAAAACAATGTTTGCTGAAATGGTAAAATTATTTAAGTCCTCCTTCAGTCTGATTTTATACGCTTATTTTTCTTCCCCTTCCTATCTAAAGCAACAAAATTAATTCTGGAATATATCATAGTTATCAATTTAGAAAAATCTTATTCCAACACACTATAACCACTAAGGAATTTGTCATTTACTACAAAATTATCAGTGCCACCCAGTTACTAACAGCTTATTATTAATCTGCTTTATGTTCTTTTCTATTCTATGGCTGGAATTTCTTTGCTCAATGTAATAGTTTTTCCAGTACAAAAACCTGTCTGTTGTAATTAAACTGCACTACTGCCACCACTGGAAGACAATACTGAATACCTCTTTAGTGAGAACCAGAGTTAAGACACTTTTCCTACAAAAGACAGAACTAAATGTATGTGAGTTTCAGAGGAAAACTTTAAGAATGGGGAGGTGTCTTGATTTAAACTCGATATGCAATGTATTGTACACTGCATGCCAAACGGTCTATGAAATACTAGTATGCTGACTGTACAAATAGTCTAGTATGACATACTACCATATATGACATAACAAATAATCCAGACATGAATAGTGAAGGCCTACAGAGGATGGGTTGGATTTGAGATTTTGAACAAGCCTCTCTGCAGCTGTGTTTTTTCACCCAAGACATAAGAGCTCTGTAAGAAACCTCCAAGATCCTGTCCCATGCTATTGCAAGCAAATATGTAACTTATTCCCTGTTGTTTCAGCTCTGTTCTACAACAAACTCAGCTTTCCTCCTCTGGCACTCCTCTTGGAGTGAAGCACAGTATTGGTAGAGTCAAGACACCTTGCTGTGGCTCCTGCATTGCCAATTTGGGTTGTGTTCACAACCTGGGCTGAAGAGTCTTTCTGTGTGTTTCTTTTAAATTGATATACATTACCCAAAGTTAAGGATTCAACAATGGTACCAATCAAGAGCTAGCTGTATGACTGTAGCTCTGGGGTGACTGGAGTACTTGACCATAGTGGCAACAGTTAGCCTATGTGACCTGAGGCAGACCCTTGATATGGAGCTTTGGCTGTTATTGGAAATCTGAACCTCATGGGTCTGAAGGTGTTGATAACCTGCTTTTTCAAAGCAGCATTCCAGGAGAATTTAGAATAGGAAGGGAAATCCTATTCAGATTTAATGTCTCAGAACCTTTACAATACTGTTTCCCACCTATTTTGTTCTCCTATCTCACCTTCAACCAATAATAATCAGGTATGGCTGACCTGGTAAAGTAAGTTTTTTAAAGTATCTGTTTTAGCTTTGCATGTAGCATGTATACCTGAAGTGAAGAGGAGAGTCATTTACTGAGACAAAAAGTACCAGGGATAGGAAAGGATAAGAAAGCTGCAAATCATACATATATACAAATACATATATGTCACAGATTAAAGCCTATGCTGATGTATCACTCAGAAAAAAATGAGGCTTTGATTACATCTGCTTTGTTCGTGCTCACTAAATAATTCTGGTACGTGCTGGGAACCCAAGGAGTTAAGGCAATTGTTATGGGGGAGGTATACCTAAAGGGCTGAACTACATCTGTTTTGCTCTTAATGAGTTAGGTATGCACTGGAGAGAAACACAAAGCTCAGATGCAAAAGGTTTAGATCCATTTGGGGTGGAAGGACAGAAGATGGTAGTGACCTAGGTAATGCCAGTTTTAAATAAGGAGAAAGTCAAAGAGGTAGTCAGCAAGGACTCAAACACTTTGAGTAGTTGGAGCACGTGTTCTGTTCCCTGAGTCCATGGTGCTGGGCAGAGCTGGACTGGATGCCTTGGTGTGTCTCCTCTGCAGGGTGTGTTAGAATAGAGAGTGGGTTCCTCACATATGTGGTAGAACAGAGAATCTAAGAACAGAAATTGCTATCCACTCACTATACCCATCCCTCTTATTAAACACGGATTACATGTCACTGAGCAGTGTGGTTCTTCTGTCTACCCCAGGTGAAATTCCCCCAAGACAACATGAGCTATTGAACACCCTGATAGTTCATTATCAAGAAAAAATGCAAAACTATTAAGTTATCCCTGAATGCTGTACAACCCTCTTATCACTGCTGACCGAAATACTCTTGTACACTCAGTGTGTTTTACTACAAAGTTTTATTTACTTAAAAAAACGGGAAGTTTCTTGAATCTTGTATCTTGCTGAGATACAGCTTTACATAAAATTTTGACTTGTCAAAAACAAGTAAAAGTTCTTTTTCAAGATCTTTTTGGTCAGAAATGACATGCCTGTTTTGTCTAACTAACTTCCAGAACATAGCATTCTGACAGTGTAAGCAAAACTATCATTTCCTGTGGGATTTCTTGAAGAAAATGGACATGTAATGGCCAATCCAGAGACTTCAGAGACTTATTTTGGGTCAGCAAAACTATGATTCTAAAGTTTCCTTATTAAAGTTAGCAGAACTCTGGTTCTCAGGCCTGCTTGAAGTTAGCAACACTACAGTTTGCAAAGGTCTTTGTTTAAAACTGCTGAAAGGCAAGAATCTGAGCCAAGGTCATGTAGAAAACTAGCATTGTACCTTACAGAACACTAGTATTGTTAGAAGAGTTGAGCTAAGAAAGCAGTATTATATGCAGTATCAAAACTCGGGAAGCGATAGATACATTGTTACCTTCTGCAGGTGCTGTAGAAAGTCCCTAGTGATGTAATTAAGGGATGGACTTGGTGACGACTCTATACATAATTAATAACAAATAACAAATCCTAATGCTTAGATATGATGTAATGATATTTACTAACAAATTAAGTAACAAATCATAATATTTAGACGTGATGTAATGGTGTTTAATAATACATTGACTGTGGTATAAATATAGAGCTATCCAGGGAATAAACTTTGGCATTTGCTGATCACATTGGTCGTGTAGCAGTGTCCGTGACTTCTGCCTTGAGAATTTCCAGCTATGTGCTTTTGTTTCCAATTCAGCCACTTTTACCTATTTTCTTTAATTATCCTTTTACTCTTTTTCCCTCTGGATTATCATAAATTATGTCCTCCATCCCATCTTTTTGTCTTTGGGAAAGTATTCAATGTCATTGCAATGTACAGCAGTACTCTGATGACTTCTCCAGTGTCACTGGTTGACACTGAGGAGTGACCAACCATGCAACAATCTCTTTCCAATCACCCCTTCCCCATCCCAGGAGAAAAGGGACAAGGAGACATGAGAAGAAAATGTAAGTGAGGCCTCAGTTAAGTTTAGGAAACTAAAACAGTTTTAAGAACAAGGGAACAGTATTGCATACAAAACTGAACAAGGTATTAACAAATATGTATAAGGATCAGGGTCTGGTGCGGTGGGTCTTGAACCGTGGGTAAAGGGAACAAATGCGATAGAGGAAAAAACTACCAATCTGTAATGGCCAACAGCACGTGACGCAGATGGGGTCAGAGCCCACTGGGCTGGGAAGCGGCAGGTGGAACATGCAGCGGCTGGGAACATGCGGAGAGGAGTGGAGTGTTGTCCACCCAGGGCAGGAACTGTTGTCCGGCAGTGGGCAGTGACAGGTTGAACAATAGCGGCACTGATCGGCAAATTCCTCACAGGCGAGAAGGAGGAGGAGGGTAGTGGTTTGTCTCAGATGGCAGGCAGAGAAGATGCGCTCCCACAGCTTCTTCCTGCACCTGGTACTTAAAGAAACACTGTGCTGCAAAAAAGATCCACAGCCAGTCAGATGCAGTGACGTGCAGGGGGAGGAATGCTTTAACTGGCTTGCTTCTGTGTCCATCAGAGCAAACCAGGCTGTATTTCTCTCAACCCAGGACATCCAGGTGTGTATTTTAAAGGACTGCAAGTAAAGTCCTGTCTTAGACGACTGAAATTCCTGCTCATGATCACAGCAGTGGACTCTTGTGTTGCATCTATGATCTACAGAGGATCTGAGGGTCTTTAAGGAAATCTGTTGTCATGCAGAAGAACAATAGACCACTTCCATGAGATTGGAAACAGCTTTTTGGACAGGTTATTCTCCGCCCAAAACTGCTTTGAAAGTTCCCCTGAATTTTTAAAATATGCCTTGTGCTCAGAGAACATCCTGAAAACCCAGACTCCCTACAAAACCTTACCTTTGTCACCTTCTTTTGCTAGAAAATACTAGTGTGATTTTCAAGAAAGCTTCAGCTACAACTTTCGTCAGATGAATTCCTGAGGCCTTTGACTGTGTTACTAGAAGCCATTTCTCTTTGTCAATCATAAACTAACCAAAATAATGTGATTTTATATTGATTTTGTAATAAAATACTTTGTCTTCCTTATGTCAGAGTTTATTATGAATGTTTAACCATTTAGAAGGAACATTTTTGCAGATCTTGAATTGGACTTAACATCTATCTATATAAATTGCTTTGTTTCAGTTATGTAGTATTTTTAATGTTTTATTTTAACCTTTTATTTAATTTAGAGATAATGTCACAGGTTAAAAGGGATCAGACCACCCGTCTTCTGTGACTCCATGTCTCAGAGGAGGCAAATATAACCTCAGGGAAAAATGTAAACTTTCCTGAATGCTAAACAAAAATGTAGTTGAATCCTTCAAGCTGATAACAGACAATGAATGGCCTTGCCCCAGGCAGGGAAAGGAAAACCAGGCGACACAGGTTTTTAAATTAAAGGGGTGAAACAAA
>NW_010398871.1:0-4859 GCF_000710305.1 Buceros rhinoceros silvestris
TCGCCCCACAGTGACGTGGGGCTTGGTGGTCCTGAGGGCCAGTGGGCCAAAGTCCTCTCCAGCGTGACACGAACTGGTGATAATCTAGCTGAGTGTGCCCATACTGGTGAGAGTGTGCTGAATACTGGTCATGTAATCGCAGAATGGTTTGGGTTGGAAGACACCTTAAAGATCATGTTCCAACCCCTCTGCCATGGGCCGGGACAACTTCCACTAGAGCAGGTTGCTGCAAGCCCCGTCCAGCCTGGCCTTGAGCACCTCCAGGGGTGATGGGGCATCCACTGCTTCTTTGGGCAACCTGTCCCAGTGCCTCAGCACCCTCACAGGGAAGAAGTTCTTTCAGTGTCTAAATCTACTCTCTTTTCAGTTTGGAACCGTTATGCCTCGTCCTGTCACTACACCCCGATAAACAGTCTCTCCTCATCCTTCTTACAGGCTCCCTTTAGGTACTGGAAGGCCATAATAAGGTCTTGCTGGAGCCTTCTCCAGACTGAACAACCCCAACTCTCTCATAGGGAATGCCACCCTGCAATCAAAAACAATCTAGGAATGATATCTTGACCCTTAAAAATGGTGGCTGGGCCTTCAACACACTGGTTTGTTTCCCACGGGTCCCCAGGCCACCTCTGTGTAGCAAACCTGGTACTGGGGTGCAAGCTGAGATCTTCTCTTGGATCGTGCCAGCAGGAGTGAAAGGGTCTTTCCCCAGCCCCTCAGAGGCACAGGAGCACCCATCCAGTTTCCTCCCACCAAGCGGTATGTGTGACAGGGACAGCGAAATCTGCTTGGAGGTAGACACAGCCTGCCACATCTGGAAGGCGCTGGAGGAAAACAACATAAAAATGCCTGCAATGCGATGTTTATATACTTGCTTTTCTTGTAGCCTCCACATGTTATGTTGCTGGTAACATCAGCTGTTCCTAGCTATGTTAATGGTTGCTTTATATAACCAGATGGAAAAATCCTTTCCCTGGTTTCAGACATCTTGTTTCCTCTGTTTACTGGGAGTTGGAGCTTCCTACGTAGAGAAAGCTCTCAAGGAGCAAGTCACATTTTCCAGAGTTATGTATCTAGAGAGATGACTAACTGCTGTAGACTGAGTCACGGTGAAGAAGGGAGCAGAGCAGGGACTGCTGAAATGACGGTGACAGAACAGAAACAGCGGCAGCCCTACGGCAAGCGCTTCTCTTCCCGCTTGCTACAGATGGGATCCCACATCACTCAGATGAGAGGTGATTCCTTATCTTCAGCTTTTAATTAACCTTGAGAAGATACCCAGTGTTTATGGCGGTTGCTAAATTTGTCAGCAGCTCAGCTGGGCAGAGGTTTGTTATGTCTGAAGGCAGCTGAGTTATGCTGGCGATCAAGCCACAAGATAGGCTCAGTAACAAACTTCCGGTACCAGCCTCTTAACTAAGTGTTCAAAGAATGTGTTTGAATCGATTACAGAAACTGCAGCCCATTTGATTCTGGGTGTACCTTGGCTCCTCACCTTCGATCCAGGCAAGAAAACACGCCAGGCATGGGGCTGTAGGAGATTTCTCTGGCCTGAGAGAAGCTCAGCTATTAGAAGAGAGCTTTCTTACCAAACTGTCACAGAGCAAAGCAAACCAAACTGTCGGCTACCCACTTCTTTGAGGAGAAGTGAAACATAGGATGGTCTTTTATACCAGGAGTGCTCAGAAACATCAGAGAGGAGTGAGGGCACGAACTCTGAAGAGGTGACAGCACAGATTCACAGGTGGCTGTGGTAGTGGGAGCCCCATTCCTGAGCTGTGCTTATTGCAAGAAGGTGATGTGTGTTGGAAAAGATGCTGTGTCTCCAGAAACGGAAGGAGAAGGCAGTGCAAGTCAGTTGGCGTTTTGCTCTGAACAGTTGTGGGGGGCTTCCGCTGCTCCTCCTGGAGTGGCAGCAGAGATGGCTGGGAGAGAGCAAGCCTGTTTTGTGGATACAAACCCGGCTTTGGGCTATTAGAACCGCCTGCGAGCTGTGGCTTGTAAGGAAGCTGCCCTCCCTCTGAGTGTGCGGGGAGCTGACATCACCGTGGCCAGTCGATGTGATGATGAGCACCTCAGGGCCGGTTGGTGTTGGCAGCCTTGGTGTGTGCAGAAGGTGGAGTGCTCTGGCCTGGAGCCAGGAGCCAGGCTGTACCACTCGCAGCAAACAGCTCACGCTCAGGAAATGCCATCTGAGCAGTAGCACGAACCATCCCACGAAGGTGCTGCAAAGAGCTGAGTTTCGCTCCCAGCCTCCCAGGAAGGAATTGACAGCTCCTGCCCAGCAGATGTTTCTGTCCACTGTTACTGCTGAGAAGGTGTGTGGAGGTGTCCAGGAACACCCTCATGCTTCAGAGGCAGGAGGGTCCCTGGCTGAGTAGTGAGGCTGCTGCAGAAGAGGCCAAATGTATGCACTGGAAACTGCAGGCACAGGAGAAACACACAGCTTTGCCTTGTGCTTTGGGCAGGCACTTACCTCTGTACAACAAGGTCAAAAAAGGCTGATGGTGATTTCACCTTTTTAAACCCAGCAACTGGAACTGGGCAGAGGCAACTCGATGTGGTGCTGAGCCAGCCTGAGACACCCCCATGCAACACCATGGTGACAGTCACCTTTTGTTCTTTGCACCCCTCTCTCTTTTGGATGTTGCTGCCACAAGGAACTCAAACTCTTCCTGCTTCATTTCCCCAGCCCAGCTTTTCTCCTGCTCAGCAAACTCGCCGTGTGCTGAAGGGGACTTTGCACCTCTGAGGAAACATTTTTGCTAGAGGAAACATCGGGGTGTTGATCTCCACTAGTGTCACAGGAGCAAAAGGGAAGACGTCTCTAATGACAGGGTTTGATTGCCAGCTGAAAATAAGTGAAGTGTCTGTCAGTGACATGTGAGCACAAAACAGCTTTGCCGATAGAAATCAAGGCTGTGCTTTTTCCTCCCCTCTTGCTCTGCCTTCCCTGCAGCGCCAGGGCTCGCAGGCTTTGGCTCGCAGGCTGCAGAGCCGTGCTGTTAGAGAGCCTCTTGGATCTGGATGCGCGGGGCTTTTTGGACTCTTACGTATGTTCTGAAAATGGTCTCTAAAAGCGTAATGGGCACTTTGCAGATCTCTAAATAGACCAGCCTCTGTCCTGAGGAGCTGACAACGTAAGGAGGCGAGTGCCAGCGATGGGAGAACGGATGGGAGAACGGCTGCATCACACAAGCCAGCCGGGGAGGTGGCACGTGGCCCACCTGCTCAGTATTTTTCCATCCCATTCTCATTCAGCTGCTCTTTGCCAACTTCCAGCTCTGTCACCCTCCTCAAAAGCTTCTACTCTGGGTTTATTTAGGATGGTATTTATTTCCTAATTACAGAGCTTAACTGACTAACCTCAGCCCTGCTGGATTACTGCTGCCCACCTTTTCGTTCCCTGTAGACCAGGAGCTCTGGTCTCTTCTGAGGGCTGAAGGCAGCTGCTAGAGACTTCCTGACTCCTTTTTTTTTGTTTTTCTACCAAACCCAAGAGGACTCTGTCTGCTGATCCTGAGAGCTTCACTGATCATTTCAGAGCAGATGGGCCATTACATTCCCAAATTCTTTAGGCCAAAAAAGAAATGCCACTGAGCTGAGCACTTTACCAGACTGTGCTCTGCTGCTTCCGCTCTGAATTCCTGACAGCCAGCTCACTCCTCTTACCCCACATCCAGCCACTGCCGCTGGCTGGAGGAAGATGTTTTGAGAACCACTGCCCAGCATCAGCAGCAGTGCTGGTTCTGCTTCTGGATGCTCCATGGTGTTGAATGCTGCCCGTTCCACAAGAGACTCAGTGCTTTGGGGGAAGGATCCGTCTGTATCTCCCTGGGATGAATCTGTGCTACAACACTCCTGAATTTTCCAGGGATGCCAGTTAGGGGAAATTCCTACCTCCTGCACCAGAACCTGCCAGGCCGAGCAGCTCTGTTCCCTCCAATGCCACCTCTTTTTTGCTTGCAGTTGTTTCTGCCCCTTTATCACGTGTTTTGCTACATCAAGACACAGGAGCCAAGCAGTGCTGTGGTGTCCCTGTCCCTGAAGCCATCTGCACGAGCAGGGGGGTTATGTGCGGGGGTGGCTGCGTGAGAACAGTAGGTAGCAGGCAGGCAGTGAGAGCAGGGTGAGGAGGGATCTCTGGAGGAAAGCGGGAGGGATTGGAACAAATGAATGTAGTAGAGCCAAAAGGATGTATGAGCTTCTCATACTGAATAAAGGAAACTGTTTGTCCTCTGTTTAATTCTGCGTGGTCTGTCTGACATTTGCCATTATACTCTGTTCCTGAAGTTGGAGTTTGGAAAGACTATGATTATCCAGCCTCACAAAGCCAGCGAGGGAGGCTGCTAAAGCCGCGTTTTTTTCACTGGCTGCTTGTGAAATACTTTCTCTGGAAAAGTTGCCATGGAAGGTGGTGCATGAGGAGAGTGAAGGGCTGCAGTAATACAAACTGAAATGCTTAGTGAACCCAACAATGGGATTATCAACCCCCCCTAATAATCTCAGTTTTAGTGTTGTCTAAGGAATGGGGAAGAGACTCTTCCTAGAGAGCAGTATTTATGGAAACAAAACGAGTGGAGGCGGAAGCTACTGCCTCATGCCAAAATAGTGGTAATCAGGA
Organism: Buceros rhinoceros silvestris; assembly: GCF_000710305.1. Lineage (NCBI taxonomy): Eukaryota > Metazoa > Chordata > Aves > Bucerotiformes > Bucerotidae > Buceros > Buceros rhinoceros. The sequence continues at coordinate 4,622 of NW_010398871.1, forward strand.
AAGGCCGGGGAGGTAGGGAGCACACAACTGTGTTTGGACGAGGGTGAGTATGAAGGAAACGCTTACGGTTGTGGTTTGAGGGAAAGGCTGATGGTGTTGGGATGAGGAGAGCCAGAGCTCTAGTTCCTGCAGATGTAGAAGGAAAGCAGGGATGAGAGGAAACAGGCTTGATGCTGGTGTGGGGAGATGGGTTATGGGAGTGGCTGGGGGGGGGGGCGCCAGGGAATGGGTGGGGGGG
>NW_010398871.1:4884-12899 GCF_000710305.1 Buceros rhinoceros silvestris
TGGTGTGGGGAGATGGGTTATGGGAGTGGCTGGGGGGGGGGCCACAAGAGTATGGTTTGGGGGGTAGGCAGGTGGGGAGAAGGCAGGAAGGAGCAGTGGGATGGCCTGGATGAAGGGATAATCCAGAACATCTCCATGTGCTGGATGCTTTCCTGGAGATGCACTGGCAGTCACAGACAAGTGGGGAAGGTGTGCTGCCTCATCCAGAGGTGCACTAGGGGTGACCACCCTCTTCCAAGCGCAGAGACCTGGCAGGCTGCAGAGCAGCCTCCCGAGAAAACCCAACAAGTGCAGAACTCACTGACCCCACAGCACTCCTCTGGCTGACCTCACCTGGCTTCACAGGACCAGTGCTACCCTTTTGAAAACCCTCCTGCACCACCACCCAGTGAAGTTGCTGCATGGCTGGAGGAAACCCACAGTGCTGCTGATGCTGCGGAATGATCGCTTCTCCAGGCTGACACCGCCTTGGCTCACTGCGGGCTCCACCTTGCAAAGCTAGTGTCTCAGCCTGTTGGAAGCGACGTCTGATTACCACACGTCTGCTCCAGACAGGCCGGCTTCAAGATCCTGATGCCCGAAGTTCCCATGAAATCCATCCCTGGATTTGGCAGTAAAGCTGCAGGAGGATTTTGTTGGAGTTACGCAGGGCTGGACATGTAGGAAGCCTTGCAGGACTGGGAGGATGTGTGACCCGATGGTGGTGGAGGTCTTCCCTCCAGACCAGCAAAGAGCTGCTGCCCTGGCGGAGGCTAGAGGGTGCTGTGCTGCAGGGAATGGGTGTCCTCCTCCCTCCCCGCCCAGCGTCCCTTCAAAGGCAGGTAAGAATTTGCAGGAAACGTTGCCTTTGAGCTGAGATGAAGACCAAGACGCTGACTGTAGTTACTAACAACCTCCAAGGCTTTTTCAGACTAAAATACCAGCCCCATCTAGCTCATTAGGTTGCACCCAGAAGGCGACATACAGAAAGGGTGGCTTTCCTCAGATGGGTGACAAAGCAAAACGGAGGGGTTAGGGACAGGAGTGGGGAAAAGGAGTGAGAAAATGAGGAGCAGCTCAGATGATAAGGAAGTTGAGTGGGACAAAACAAGAGAATAGAAGACTAAAGAAAGAAAGTAGAAGATGAAACCGGGGCAGAGGATCACATCAGCTACTGTGTCCAATTAAGGAGCTGAACGATGAAAAGGGAGATTTGCTTGGAAGTAAAACCAAGGAGCACTTCTTGCTCACAGCGGCTCAGGCCGAAAAGCCCTCAGCTGATGGGTCAGGATCAGCCCCTGTTTACCCAGCTGAGGCGTGGCTGATCCTGAGCCCAGCAAAGAGCAGAGCTGAGGCGAGGCAGAACAGGCAAGGGGGGGCACGGGAGACAAGGCTGTGTTTGTACAGCGCCTGACAGGCAGCTGCAAGACCAGGCAAAACCACGACATGCTCCCAAACAAGCAGCTCTCTGAGCAGGTTGCTGCTGCTTGGAAAGCCTGGCAGCTAACCACAGGCAGCCGGAGCGAACGTGCCTCAGCGTGGGGCTGCACGTGCTCTGCACAACACAGCCCTGCCACCCCGAAGCTGTGGTTGTGGGGTCACTGTCTTCACTGCTCGCAAATCTGCTCTGCCTGGCTGCCTGCAGCAAGTGAGGCAAATGTGTGGGCGTAGCTAGAAGAGGAGGAAGTGCAGGTAGATGTTTTCTTACATTCCTAAGTCTTGCAGAAGACAGCCTTCCAAAAGTGAGAAGATGCAAACATGACAAGAGGAGGAAGACTGCAAAGGAGCCCCATTGCACAGCTACCCCAAAGGGACTGCACCTACCTCTGGGTCGTGGGGAGGTTCTGGTGTTCTTCTAGGTGAGCGGTGTCTGCACAGCACGATGTGTCTGTGAAGCCAGCCCTGCTCATGGAAATGAGCCACAACAGGACTTGATGTAGGTGACCTCCCTCCTGTTTTCCACCTCAAGCCTGAGGTGGGATAGTGTGGACTGGAAGGGAGCATCCTAAACTGGCCATGGGTTACCACTCAACTCCCTAATAACTGCCCTGGCCCCACCATGTCGAAGGAGGTGCTGGGGCTGCATCTGTATGTCCCCGGGGAACATCTCCAGGAGACACAGACAAATCTGTCCCAGAACACGGACCAAAGGGAATGGTCTGGGAGGATGCAAAGCTCAGTGGAACAGGGCTGTGAAACCCACATTTTCACTCACTGTGTCTACTCTGGATGTCCTCAGTGAAAGCCACTTGTTTTACTGCTGGGGCTCTCAGGCCAGCAGCCCATTGTCAGCTGGAGACAACTGGGGACTCAGCACTGGAACCAAGGCTGTTTAACTCTCCCAGAGCCACTGGGAGGATGCAGAATAGGTGGGATTTACATCCATATCAGCTGGGCTGTGGGGCAGGACAGGGAGGTGAGAGAGAACAGTGAAATGTGGAAATGCCTGGAGGGGGGTTGATGGCAGATGGTAAATTGGTCCATGCTGTAATAAAGGCTTTGGCAGAGGCTGGACAAGGTAATTGGTGTGGTGGGAGCTCCCACGGAGAAGGAGGGGTGACTGCAGAGGACATATGGGATATGACTAACAGAACGTTGTCTTAAAAACACATTAGTATAAACTTCCCGACAGAGGGAGAAACACTTGGGAGACTTTACAAAGGTCTGACACAAAACTAAGCTCCAGGAAATGTCTTTTGGAGGAAATTTGTGAAGCTCCCAGGGGGTGGGTGGATACCCCTGTCCCTCAGATCACTCTTGTTCCTGCGGAGGAGGTCTCCACTGCTCCAAACAGTGTGTGTGTATGTAGATGTCTGTGGATGTGCAGAGATATCAGCTGGCTTCTTGCCCGGGAGCTGTTGTTGCTGCTGAGTAGGAGGTAGCACAGCTCCAGGCAGAGCTCTCGGGGAGGACCCAGCTGCCCCGGCAGTCCCGTGGTGCCTCCTGCTCTGGCCTCCTGTGCCCTTGGGTGCGTGCTCTCCTGGGGGCTGGCTACGTGCACTCCTCCATGGCGGCCTGGACGCCCTAACCAGGCAACGGTCCCTGTCATGCTGCGGCCGTGTCTCTCACAGATGGGTTTCACTGAGGACACATGTCTGGCTTGGAGCTTGTTTTCATTTCCTTTTGAGGAAAGGAAGAGTCATGGGAGAGAAGTAACTGAGCGGCTGAGCTGGCTCTGCTGGACATGGACTGTGGTGCCAAACAAGCTCCTGCTGCGGTTTCCAGTGTGGCTCTGGAGGCTGCAGCCCAAGGGGCAGGAGGCGGTGGAGAAGCAGCTTCAACCGGTGTGCCAGAGGTGCAGGATCTGTCCAGGATGGGAGAAAGATCGAATCACAAGAGGGAGGCTCGGATGGGTCTTGGGGTGGGAGGGATGTATGGCTCTTAGTCAGCACAGGAAATCATGCAGCAGCTCTAGCTGAAGGCACCAGGCACCTTCCAGAGAAGAGGCCCAACAGGAGCCAATGTCCTGCATCGATGGTCACCAGCCACCCCACAGAGGGACACAACTGGCTCCAGGTGGCCTCCAAGAGCTGCTTTGGGCTGCAGGAATCAGGGGAATAGGAGCTGTCTTGGAGGTGTGATCACCCTGGATCAGGGAGTCGGGAGTCAGTGTGAGAGAGAGGGAGGTGTGCAGGGTCCTGCGCTTTCCTGCCACAACCAGCCACAGATGTGGCCACTGAAGTGTGTCTTAAGAGGCCCCCAATGTGCCTCTCTTCAGGAAGAAACAAATCTCAGAGCAGTGGCAGATCTCCCCTTGCCTGCCAGATCAGAGCGAGTGGGAGGCACAGAAAGGGTGGGATGGGCAGAGTTCAAACCTTCTCATTATGCTCTGAGATACAGAGATCAAAAGGCAGCTCCACAAACTAATAAGGCCTCTGCTTGGGCAGAGCCTCTCCCCAGCGTGGCTGGGCGGTTGGGTGGGAGGGAACGTGCTGTTATGAGCAAACTACCTCTTCTTCCCCAGCCGGTAAGACAGGTTCTGGGCTCCTTGCAAACCCTGCGGCCCATCATTAGGGTTCATTAATGTTGTTACATATTCATATAGCATTAGCACCATCAGGGCCCTGATGTTTGATCAGGCTGCAGGCTTGCCTTGAGCCCTGCAAGACTTGGAGGACCTTCCATCAAGAGCGTGCCAGAAGCACGAGCACCAAATTGACGGCATGAGTAAGGAGGGGTCTTGTGAGCATGGTATCAGGACAAGGATTGGTCCCTTGCCACAGATACCTGGGTTATCAGAGGAACTTCCATGATAAAGTTATCAAGTACACAATTTAGTGCTTTGTGTCAAGGCAAGAGCTTGCCAAGAGCTTCCCGAAAAAGAACAAAAGAGCCATGGCTTATCTGCCTATGGCATCTGCTCAGCGCTCAGGCACGGTCAGGCTGCTCACTCTTGGTAATCCATAAGCGGTTTCGATTGTGTATCACGGCGTACCACGGCGTGGCAGTTCATGTTACTGGGTGGGTGCTTTCAACCGACACTAGAGAGGGGCAGGGTGAGTCTGGCATGTGGGCTCTGCTCCATCCTGCCTAGGCAGTCCTGAGGTGGGCACTGCAGGGAACCACCACCACCACCATGCAGGGGCCACTGGTCAGTTTTGATCCATCGTCAGCGGGGACACAGCTATTTCCCAGGGTGATCCCAGTGACCTTTGGAAATGCTGCTGCTACCACTGGCTGCTGAGCAGCTGTGTGTAAGTGGCCAAGCCTGTGTGCCTACCTTTTAGATGGCCAAATTAAAGGGATACAAGTCCTTCCCTTGAGCCGCTCCAGCCCTTGGTTTCCCATCTGTCAAATGAAGACAAAGGCAACACCTTCTCGGTTGGAGATACGCGTGGATAAATCCTAAAAGCACTGCAACTCAGAGAAGGGGGTTATATAAAGGTGCTTATATTAAGCACCTTACACAGACACACTAGCTCTAAGCTGGATATAATCTTGTTTATTGAGGTTAGAGTGAAGGACTTGAAATTAAACTGGCTGGGATCTCATCTGAGCTCTAACACTGCCAGCAGTAGGAATGGAGCAAAACTGGGGGATGGTGCTGCCCTTTGCCTTCTTCCTTTTAAAGCACAAAGTTTTATGTACCCTGAAGGGTACCAGTAGCTGAAGGAGCTTTCCATGCCCTGAGGATACTCAGTATTCAGGTGTCTTCAGATAGTCCTGAAGTTCCTGGTACCTAAACATCAGCATCCCTAAATGTAAAGCCTGAGTTTAGAGATACTGATGCCCTTTTGGTGGAAAGAACAGCTGTGGAAAGCTTTTTTTTTTCTCTAGAAAATAAACAGAGAAGTCCAGATATATGCAAGAACTGTCCCAGCCAGTGGATGGATTCTGCAGCTGTCAGAAGCCAGGGGCTGGCACACTGGCGGGTGGTGACGCTGGCCAGGGCTGCAGGAGGATAGAGATGCTGGCACTGAGCACTTGGTTATCCTGTTAGAGGGATTAGGGGCAGACTGGGGCTTAATTCTCTGTGACGGTACCGTGGATCACTTCTCCTTCCCACTCAGAGTGGCTGGCACGTGTGGCAGGATGGGAGGCTTGATCCCACAGGGCAGGAAACCTTCCCAGGACCTGTGCTGTGGCGTGAACCACAACTTTAGGCTCTAGGAAAGGGCCATGCCTGCGAGGGATGTGGCTGGCTACCTCTGTCGGGGGTTTTTTGGGGCCTTTGAGGCTGGTGAGGGAGGAAAATCATGTTGCAGGGAGGATTGTGGGAGCGTTTTGGGTGGGGAATTTCTCTGGGGAGTAACGGATGCCTTTCCTTTGAGATAAACCTAAGCCATTGAACTCCTTTATAGAACAGATAGCTGAGACAATAGGTGCTGTCACCCAAAAAAAGATCCATGCAAGGGCTGAGCAGGACTTTGCTGGGGGTGGGGGTGTCATTGCTACCTGATGGTGGTGGGGAGAGGTCCTGTGGGTCAGAGGTAAGTGTCTGAGAGGGAGTGGAGAGAAGGAACCCGAAACTGTGGTGATACCCAAGTTATCACTGCAAACTCATTTCAGTGAAACGCACCAGTTTTATGGGGGATGGAGGCTTTATGCTTGAGCAAGGGGCAGGCTGCGTATTGTTCATCTCCCTTGTTCACGGAAAACACTTTGTATTAGCTTGGAAATCAGGGTGATTTCGTCAGAGAAACACGCAGCCCCATCACCTGTTTTCCTCTTTATCAGCCCAGTTACGGGAACCAGAATATTGGCTATCTGCGTGGCTCAAAAAGGGTTACGGCACAGCAAAGCCTGGCAGATCTCCATGCAGAAGAAACCAAACCCAGTGGTAAATCCCGCTATAACAAGGCCTAAGTAGTCCCTGCAGAAGGGAGTGAAATTATGCCCGACCTTCAACCTACCCAGCTCTTTTAAGTAGAGCCATCCCTTGCGAAAACTTGGCGGCTGTATGAACCCGGGGTGTGGTGTTCGCCCATGGGGGCTGTCTCCATTCCTCACTGCTTCCCTGCCCTTGACAGGTTGCTCCTCTCTCTTCTCTGTCTCCTATAGCCAGAGCTTTCTCCTTCCAGCAGGCTCTTCCCCATCCCCGTTTCTTCCTGGGATCCCCTGCTCTATTACAGGTGCGCATTTGAAAAGCCACTGGTACCTCCTGCAGGAAGCACCATCTCTATGGAGACCATAGCCTGGCCTCCACCACTCGCTTTTTAATATCCTTTCCCATGCATGTTCCTTGGGACATCGGCATTTGTGCCCCTGGGGACAGATGGAAAACATTTTGCTTTCTGTTTTTAGAGAGGCTGATGATTTTTCCGCAGCTCCCTCTGGGTCTTGCATCCTCTCCAAGACCAATCCAAGCAGCAGCCCCTCAAGAGGCCGAACAAACACCCTTGTCCTAGTTGCTTGTGCACAGGCCTGGGAATCTTGCCCTGCGCTTTCCTCCTCATGACCTTGTTTTCCTCTGAACACCACAGCAGTAATTACCCTGAGGTTGAAGGGTTATTCGAAAGCAAGTACTGTGTCTTGTCCTCTCCCTCCTTTCCAGCTGCTGTTGCTCCCTATGCTGGAGTCAGACTTTGCCTGGAGTTTCCTTTGTGTTGTCGTTAGTTAAAGGAAACACCCCCAGCGAGGGTGGTGGGTCTGGGTGAGAATACTTGTCCAGCTCCCTGTGTTCCTCATCCCCTGGTGCTCTGGCAACACCACCAACAGCCAGATCGCTGGCACACTGAGACAGCTGGACCTGCCGGCGGGTCTGTCCCTGGGGTGTCCCTCCTGGTCTGGGTCTCTCCTGGGCACTGCTTGACAGTGTCTATGAAAAGCAATAGCTGGATGCTGGAGTGGAGATGGAAAAGGAGGTGGAAAGGCTGGTCAAAGTGCACAGCAGGCGGCTGGGCTGCCTGGCTCGCGGCCGGCTGAGGTGGCCGTGTTGCCAAAGCCAGAAATGTAGCAATATTTGGGCAGAATCAACACACAAGTATGAGCAGCCAAAGTGTCCGAGGTGGGTTAGTTAATGCTGAAATGGAGGGGTTTGCAAGAAGAGATAAAATCAAATTAATGTTTAGGAGGAGATCTTGGGAGTGGATTTCCAGCGTGGAGTCAAACGATCCAGCATTCCTGTACCATGCAGTTCTCTTTTCCAAAGCATTTGCTGCTGAATATGAATTTAGCCTGAATATGGTTTAGTCTGATGGTTTCTGCCTTCCAGAGCAGAGCTCCCCACATGGCAGCTCTCTCAAGAGCAAGGCTGGGCTTTTCCAGCCCTTGGCAGCTGGGCACAGCTCAAAGACGAGCTTGTTTGTGGCTGAACCAGCAGATGTGTGGCATGGTGCTTTGGGCAGATAGGTGTTGTCACCCACCCCACAATCCCTTTCCCGTCCACGACCTGGCTGCAAGCTGTTTTCCTTGATGCTGGTTAGGAGGAGCTTGGGAAAAACCCGTGCTGCTGGAATGCTGGGTGCTGAGGGTGGCACAGGGCACTCATGCATGCCCTGTCCTGGCAGGGGGGAGCCCTTTCCAGCTTTCACTCCACCCAGGCAGAGAAAAGTGGAGTTTATGCTGCAAAACAGCTCTTCCGCCTGCCAAAAGCT
>NW_010398871.1:13063-13286 GCF_000710305.1 Buceros rhinoceros silvestris
TCCCTCAGCACCCCCCCGGGGGCCAAGGTCTGGTGTGGGGCGAGCCAGCGGACCCCTCCACACCCGGGGCATCATCAACGCGCTCTGGTGGCTCTCACTTCCAGGCCGCTAATTAGACACCGTCGGCTACGCGGCCGGTCTCCGCACCCCGGGGTGCCTGGGTACCCCCCCTGCTGCCTGCACCCCCCTTGCTCCCCCGCCTCCCCAGCCCGCAGCCCCCTCC
>NW_010398873.1:0-201 GCF_000710305.1 Buceros rhinoceros silvestris
CGGCCCTGGGCCCGCACCGCGGACACCGGGCCCGCCTCCTGCCCGACGCCGTCCGCCACAAGCAGGTGAGCTCCACGGACAGGCACCGGGCAATGTCCCCAGGGCATGGTCGGCCGGGCCTGTGTCTCCCATGGAGCCGTGCATGTCAGGGGCAGCCGAGCCTTGCTGCGGGTTTGCCGCGGCGCGAGGGTTTTCTTTGAG
>NW_010398873.1:381-770 GCF_000710305.1 Buceros rhinoceros silvestris
GAGTGGGGTATAACCCGCAGTTGGGCGGTCCACGGGCCACGGAACTAGAGCAGAGATCTTCCTGATTTGGTTGTGTGTTTTGCTGGTTTTTTCCTTGTATCTGGACTTGTGCATCTGGGTGTTCTTTTGCCAGGATGAGGTGGAACCAAGCTCTGAGTATTAGTGCAGTGGGCAGCAGTAGGCTAAGTATCTTAAGTCTTCGACCTAGCTTTGCTTGTCTTGGAACCACTTATGGAGCTCAAGTTTTGCTGGCACATCAGTTTTGTAGGCTAGCAGAACAAAGGTTCTGTACTTTGACAAGTGCTTTGTGAATCACATATGGTCAGCGGTCAGCTTGCTGTCACTGCACAGAGACATGGTTTGTGCATGAGAGGGAACGAGCTGGCAAG
>NW_010398873.1:867-18488 GCF_000710305.1 Buceros rhinoceros silvestris
AGTCACATCCTAAGCACGCACATAACAGGCGTATAAATCAAGGGACAGTGGGAAGGTGACACTGACTGTCAGGTCACCCATGACATTGTTTTCTCCTCAGACACTGCGTGGGGAATCAGAGGAGTTTGGTTGCTCTGGGGGACTTTTTTTCACTGCCAGACTGGAAGGAAGTACCTTTGACAGAAATATAGATACTACAGGGAAAGGGAGAAGGTCATTTCCATTTATCCTCTTTCCTTGTTGCTGTAGCCTGCTAGACCACAGTGAGTCCCCATGCACAGAACCTGTTCTCTGACAGCTCCTTGGGGATGGGGAGCAGGGGTTGTTGTGGGTTAACCCTGATAGGCAGCAAAGAGCCACACAGCAGCCTGCGCACTCCCCCTCCCTTGCCCAGTGGGACGGTGGAAGAGGAAAAGAAGACTAAAAACCAAGAAAACTCATGGGTTGAAATAAAAATAAGTGAAGGAGGAGGGGAAGAAGAGAGAAGGAACAGAACTAAAAAGTGATGCAGAGGCATTCCGTGCCTCTCACAGGTAGGCCAATGCCTAGTCAGTTCCTGAGCAAAAGATGGCTAACACATCTGAACCCCCTCCTCTCCATTTTGTTGCTGATCATGACATTACATGGTATGGAATATCTCTTTCATTAGGTCAGCTCATCTGCCTGCTTGTGTCCTCTCCCAGCCTCTTGTGCACTCACAGTATGGTCACATAACCCTAAGAGCTTCTATGAGGAAAATTAACTCCATCCCGGCCACCACCAGCACAAGTGTTCTTCCCTAAGCTTTTTATATTCATCCCAGTTTAGCTGTCCATTGAGCAACTCCAGGAAGCTTTACAAACCTGTCTTCCTGCCTGTGCTTTGTGTTGGTCCACTGAGTCTCTCAGGAGGTTTGCTGAGGCCTGCAAACTGTGGTGCTAAGCTTGGGAGGCTTAAAAAGTAGTAACACAGAGATTTGATATTTAGGAGCTTTTTTTTTTTTCCCCTACATAATTTCAGAGAGCTCCTTTGTGCTCCTTCTGTGGTATTTTTGAGCGTTGTTACTTGGAAGTTTCCTAGTTGCCACAGATTATTAGCAGATGCACAATTCCTCTGGCGTTTTATTGCACTTCATGTTAGAGAGCAATACAAGGACATAAGGCAGTACACTAGGCCATGAGCAAACAGCAGCATGGGGAAAAGACTTCTAGAAATGTCAGAGCCACTCAGAGCACTGCTCCTGCCTGCTGCTGTGCTTTCATCCTAAAGTCTCCTTCTTGTAGCTGGGAACTCACTGCAGTGTTCTCATTCCCTTCAGGACACTGGTGCAGTATGTGGATATCGGTGTTGAACTGTGGCAACCAGATTTGAGCCATGGTAAAATGCACAAAGCCACAAGTTTTGATGGTTTCCTGGGTGTCTGTTTGCCACAGGGGAGCAAATGCTGTTGATAACTAGTTACCTATCTCTGTGCCAAAATAGGAAGTGAGCAGGGTGAAAACTTGTCTCCCGATGGGATACACTGATATCTACTGGCTTAGGGCTGCAGAAATTTCACGCACAAACTATTGAAAGCAGTTGTAGTGTAAGTGATAATATTTTGACTAGTGATTTTGTTTGCTGGGAGCAGTAATTCTGTGCAGCCTTTATGATGTGACATCAACCAGCCAGCATGTGGGAATCTTCCTCAGTGTGTTTAGCAAATCCTAGCTATGGATGCTAAAAAGAGGTGAGAACCGGTGTGTAAGGTGCATCAGCTGGTTCATCCCTGGATCTAAGATTGTATAAAATCATCTGGAAGAACACCCTCTGTGCTCCTGAATGCAAGTCATAAGATCAGTATGCTGTGCACTTCTTATGTGTCCTCTGAGCCTGACTGGAGCTACTCTCATCTCTCAGAAATCCTAACTTCCACAGCACTTTCAGTTGAGGAGTTGCGACATTTGGGTAATCTCTAAAGGAATCTTTTTAGAGTTGGGTCCTCAGGGTGAATGACACTGGTTGCCTGCCAGTGTGGCAGGCACAGTGTCTCCACTTCTAGGAAGCAGGTTTTTTTTTTACCTTTGTAAAGAAAGTGATGCTTAACCAGAAATGCTTGAGATTGGCGTAAGTATGTGCACATGATCACTGTTGTGAGGGAGTGAGTGCCAGAGGTGTTTTACTGGCAGAGAAGGAAGACTCTGTTGTGCTCTGTGGTCTTTGTCAATATGTGAGGAAAGGAGTGAGGTCGAGGCTGCAAAATAAATTGAGAGAGGCTGATAACCTAGTAGAACTCCTGCATTATCAAGTGACAGAGAACCCTTCTGGTCCTTCAGGGACAAGACTGGAAAACTGTCTGGAATGGATGGCATAACATGAGTGTCTTGCTCCATGTAAGAACATTTATCTGCTTGTATAGATGTGCCTGTGCCAAGTGACTTCCAGATGCAGAGTCTCTGGCTTTTGCTTGGAGCCCACTTTCTTCTAACTCTGTCATTATCAAGTGAAAAATTGCATTTGCTTTCAAAGGAGGCATATGTCAGAAATGCACACTGTTGCCCATGATGCTCAGTTTGTCAACCCTGCAGAGTTTAAAAGTCAGGCTGACCTGGAGATGTTGCAGTGAGCTGGTACAAGTGCATGCAGATGCTCTTGACTGGGTCCCATTTGCAGAACAGGGCGCTAATAACAGCTACAGCTCTGGAGCTATTTTATCTGGTATTTACAGAGATGCTCTGTTGTAACATTAGTGCACCGAGAGCATGGAGGCAGCATTGCTTGGATCTTTCATGGCACTGTCAAAAATGCATCGTTAAGTACACCAACATCAGGTTCAACCTGCTGGAAAGAGGATAGCTGATTTCAGAGGACTGCGGGTGTGATACTGCAGGTTTAGACACAGCAGAACATTAGCTGTGGTGTACTGCTCAGTGCGTCTCAGGGCACACCACAAGGAATCACAGATACTGTGATTACCAGCCAAGCTGATAATGTTTGTTGTTGCAGGCATTCCGACTACAGCATCACTGTCGTGATAGTGGGGTTTTCTGACTGGTCTTTTGTACACTGGGAATATTCATTGGATTTTGACTCTAGTTAGAGCCTCCCACTGATACTCTGGATAGAAGTACTTCGTTAGTATGTAGTCTTGAAATGCACAGTGCCATAGATTTAAAGATGAAACCGTTTTTTCACTATAGGTTCCCCTGTTCCATATGAACATGGTATTAATGGGCACAGCTCTCCAAATCTTACCACTGTAACCACCAGGAGCAGGTGAAATGTTGAAATCCTTATGTTTCATCACATACTCCCCTGTGTGGAAAGCAAGCTGGATACTGATTTCTGTTTTTTGCAGATGTTATGAAACGGTGTTTTATTTTGTTTCATTGCTGCATAGGAACTCATGGCGTTGTGTTTGAAAGGTCTAGAAGAGAGAAAAGAGCAAGAAGCTGGTAACAGAAGGAGCATAGAGGAGGCTGCTAATGACCTGAAGGTAAGGTGGGGTTTGCTTCTCCACTGGATGGTAATTTCTGAAGGACAATTTGCTTTCTCTGTAGCTATTCAAATACCCAGGCAGCTACTGCTTTTCAGGAAAAGAGTGTTCGTTCCCTATATCCCTTGCAACGTATTACCATGAAAGGGAGAGAAGAGGGAAATCCGAGTCTCAAAAGGCTTGGCCCTTACTCTGCAATGAGCTGAACATCTCTGGAAGAACAATGTTGGAATTTTTGTGTGGAGAAAGAGTAAATAGCCCCAGCCTTATATGTTATTCTGGCTTCACTGATGTATGGTACATTGCACTGAACTGCATTATTGAATAGTCTGATTTCAGAGTTAAGTAAATACAAGAACAGTTCTATTTTCTGACTTCAGAACTCCACCTCATTTTTATAGGTCATGAAGTGGCTTTTGCTCTAAGTCCATCTCCCAGCATCTCTGTTACAAACATGTCAGTAAGAGCTGAAGGGAGCTCTATAGAGATTTGGGACATTGTGGTTTGATGTAACTTCATTTTGGAGGCTTTCTTTTTCTAGCAGCTCCTGTCCCTAGTCTGCTTTAAAAGGAGGCAAAATGTTGCTACTGAAGGACCATATTTCCTGCTTGTAGCAGTTAGTACGTGGCCCTGGTATATTTCAGCTGAAAACAGCATTTTCTACATAAATAAGCATCTTGTAATCTGCCTTCGAGCTTTTCCATCCAGGACATCAGCAGGTAAATCTTGGCTGCACTACCTTAAGGGGTAAACACCCATTTATCAAGAGATGCAGCAACTAAATGTAACACTGGGAGAGAAATGCCTGAAATGTTTACGGTCCGAGTGTGGTGCGGGCACTCTTCTGCTTCATCTATAGGCACATGCCATTATGAGCAAAAGGCAGCTGTCAGACAAAGTGACTGAGCTCCAGTTACTACTTCAGGAAGAGGAGAATCTGGCAAAAAACTTCATTGATGAAAAGACTCAGCAAGCCTTGGAAGCACATGATCAGCAGTTGAAGTCCTGTCAAGAAAACCTTGGAGCCCTGGAGAATTTCTCATATCGAATCAGACAAATACAGCAACAAAGTGATCCTATTCAGTTGCTGGAGGTGGTATTGTATGGTCTCTTTCTACCTCTTACCCTCACAGTCCCTGGTAAATTGCTCTAGTGATCTCTGCTGTGGATCCTTCTGTATGTAAGCAGTATCTTTCTTATGGCTTTTTAGTCTCTTTGTTGGTATTTTGATGAACTAGTTTGGTTTCTGATTTTTGAGCTGTTAGGTGTTTCTGCTATGGCATTGATATCAGGTCCATCTGAAATTCGTGTTAATTTTAAGCATATATAGAACACACTTCTTCATGTCTCTTAATCGTGAGCGTGTGTTGCCATGTGCTTATGCCCTGACACAAGCCAAAGGATGGCATTCTTTATGGGAAGGCCTGTGGTGCAATTTTTACCTCCTTGAAACTTAGGAGATTTGAGAGTTTGCATTGTTGTGAGTGATACGGCTCTGGCGTTCAGGTTGTGTGCTAGCAACATAGCTCCATATGGGAAGCTGTTCTTCGTGGTTGGAGAGATTTATTTGTGTGTGGGGGGGTGGATTTTCTTCTTTAGATTGCTTTTAAAACAATGATTTAATTTTTCCCTTGTTGGGATTTCCCACAAAGGGTTTTAGCCAAGTTAAACTCATTCCCGTCTTGGAGTGTTGTAGAGGGCCCTGTTTTAACCATGACTGCTAGGTTCTCCATTCTGGGGTAGCTCCTGGCTTCAGTGGCAGGAGGAGCTAATGCACAAACAGAGCAAGGCCTGCCTGTTACAGCCCATACGCTTAGCTAGTGATGAAGCTGTCCTTGTTTTGTGGTGTGGGTGAGCTGGGGAAGGAAAGACCCTGTTCATGTTACTGTCTCTACTAACTGGAGAATTTGACTTTCTGCCCTCAGATGTACACACAAATCGAGAAAGAAATGCAGGAGCCCAGGCACCTGTTAGAACAGTGGCATCCAATACCTCTCTCATTTGGTCATATACTTTACCATTATAAGCACTTTGTGACAGTTCTTCAGTCCATTCTACAGAAACCATTGGAAGCCCAGCTTAAAGAAGGTACCTGGGAGACAGCTGTGAATTTTGCTTTCTCCTGCTCTCCTTTTAAATAAAGTGTAGTCTGTAAGAGCAGGACTTTCTACCAAATCAGCTGGACAAAGCAGCAGGTTTTCAGGCATGGGTACTGTTTTCTGACAGCATTGGTGTAATGTTGCTATAGCCTTGGTAATTTAGGAAAGTTTCTCTTTCAACTCAGAAGATGGATTTATGTGCCTTAAAGTTTGTCTGATCCTTTTTTTCAGCTCTTATCAGTTATTTCAATAGGGTTTACTTTTTCCTGCAGAGCTTACCTTGTTTACATCCCTAGACCATCACACCTACACAATGCACCTGTTATCTGTCTTTGTCACTGTTGGGTGTGAGTGCTCTGTCAGGCATGGAACATCAGGTACCTGTAAAATCTGAAAACTTTTTTTTAGTTCATGTACCTGGTCATCTTTGTGTCTCAGGCGGTCTGAAAAATTTGGTACTTTAAAGGTGGGTTGACATATTCTGATGAGAGGTCCTTTTGTCTTTGGGCTGGTATTTCTTCCTTAAGTGACCTTTAGCATGATTAAGGTAAGAGTTTCCTAATGGGATGCAAAGCCACAAAGCCAAATAACTGTGCAGAAACCCTGCTGCTTGTTGAGTTTTTGGTGAGCAGGGCAAAACGAGTCATTACACTTCACCAAGCTACCTTTTAATAATCCCTTTTCTTAGAGTTGCCACCAAGAACAGTATAGCAGGGTGCTGGGGAAAATGGTTAGACCAGAAAGGGCAGATTTTGCTACAGTAGAATACAGGAGAATTGCTACAGTAACCATGGCAGGTTACTGTACTCTGTAGCTAGCATCTGCAGTTGTCTTCCACTGCCTGACCTCATCCAATAGAGGGGTGCTTTCTGAGGAACGGGAGATGCTTATTTGGGGTTATGATGATTGTGTAGTTCCTTGGCAACACTAGGATCCAGCATCTCCATGCTATGCAAAGAGCATGGGGTTGAGGTTGAAAGCATACAGAGTGAGTAGCCCTTCCCTAGAAGAAGTAACACAGTTTGTGCCAAGAATTTGGAAAGTGGACCATGACAGTATAACCTTCCCCAGGACATGGGTACAATTCACACCAAAGAGGCAAAACCTAAATACCCTGTCCAGCAAAATTGCTCATGGTGTTTTATTTTTAAAATCTTCTTGACAGTACAGCCATGTTCTTCCATTGGCAGACTCCCTAAACTGTCCCTTTTCATCTCTGTCCAGACATTTTCAGTAGCCTTAATGCCACTGCAAAGAAGAAGCCTGGAACAGTGTTGAAAACCACATCTCCTGTTGATCGGTTGCTTTTCTTAAAACGTAAGTATGGTTAAACAAGAGTTAGTTAGAAGCACTCCGAACACTTATGGCTCAGTCACTGAAACAGTCAATGTGCTGCCACTATCTTAAAATCATATTTTAAAAGGGTTCTAATGTTTACAGTGTTTGTGAGGAACAAGTTCTCAGAGCAGCCTGAAAGTCATTACCCTTTTCTATACCTCAGGTTGGGAAAAAAATTTACTGTCTGTGAAATCTTGATCCTTTGTTTGTATTCAGAACTGCCAGTATGTGAACCAGCTAGTGGCTAATTCAGTTTTTTGAAGACTTTTCTATTCTCCAGATCACTGTCCATCTGTATATGTCCATCATGAAATGAGTTAAGGTGATTCCTTCCTCTAGTGTTGGTAGGAAAGATGAACTGATGAAGTAAACTGTTCCATTTCTCTGATTGGAAACTACTGGAAATTTCCTGCGGCCTGCAGCAGATGAGTGCTGTAGGTGTTTTTAATCTGAAAGCTGTAACATTCCCTTTTACCGTAGCACCTGGTGGCAAGCATCTGTAAAGAGAAGGTTGGTTTTTCCAGATTTCCTAGTGGAGGCCGTGACTGTGGCCAAGTGGACACTTGACTTCTGGCTGTCATTTCAGTAGGGAGGGCAAGGAACAGTACTGTGCTGGTAGAGTGGTTTACATGCTGTCCCTATACCTATAGCTTGCCAGTACTGTAATTCAGTGTATGGTCTTTTAGGTACCCAGCTCTCTCACTGGTTTTATCAGCCTTGAGACTGAAGGGAATTGTTTAAGGATGCCAAATCATGTTTTCAAAGGGAGTATCTTGGTTATTTCTAGAACATGAAATCAGAAAATGCATGCTAACACAGTAAATGATTGAGATAGAGTATATTACAAAAACTTTTGTAGAGACGTGCAGCAGTTAAATACTGAAGAAGTTGTAGGATGGTATCTTCAGAGAAAAATCTCATCCTAAAAATGCTGTAGCTTTTTGGCCTGTCCTGTGTGATTGTGTCACTTCAAACATCAGGGTTTTTTTCCTTTGTAATTTTCAGTCCTGTGACAGCTGCTTCATGGCAAAAATACTCTAAGCTGCTGCTGAAAGACAGTGCTTTCTAGGGCATACTTTCAGACTGTGATTCTTCTAAATGTCAGGTTAGGTAAACTGCTATAAATCCTTTGGTTGCTGCCAGGTTTTTCCTTTGCAGTGTACACAGTGATGCTGCTAAGAGCTGTGGTGCCTCATCTTCAAATGCGATTTCAGTGGAATGGAATCGCACAACGCAAGTGTCTGCTCTAGTGCTGTCTAAAATTATTAGGCTGTAATTGCACCAGATGTCTCCCACTAATCTGCATAAAGCAGAAGCTCTGAGTATTTGTTCCCTACCTTCTCATTTGTGAACGATGTATATACTAATTTACATTATTTCTCTTTTACTGACCTGGTTTAAAGCCTATGAAACTTTAAAGCATTTCTGCCTATAAATAGCACTTTCTTAAAAATGTCAGGTTTTCCCTTGCAGAACCTCAAACTTCAAGACACTGCCAGCTGTGGAATTTTTTGTAGGCTTTTTATAACTTTTACTTCTTTCAAGAGTCATGATAATGGTAATAAGTGTTTTTTTTATTGTAGATGCAAGATCACCAACCTGGGAATATGATAGCCTTCACCCAAGGCTGAAATTGTCTGATGACCGTCTTGCAGTAAGCTGTAATTGGAGGAGGATATTTTACCCTCGTAGTCCCCAGAGATTCGATAAATTATGGCAGGTGCTAAGCAGAGATGCATTCCTCTCTGGGAGCCATTACTGGGAAGTTGACTTGCTTCGTGCTGGAGCAGGATGGTGGATTGGTGCAGCATACCCTTCCATTGGAAGAAAAGGAGACTCTGAAAGCTGTCGACTGGGCTGGAACAGAGCATCTTGGTGCCTTAAGAAGTTTGACTTTGAATACTGGGCATTTCACAAGGGGGAGAGAATCCCCATCCTGATAGAAGATGATCCTGATCGCATTGGCATTTTTCTGGATTATGAAGCAGGAATCCTTTCATTCTACAATGTTTCTAATGGCATGGCTCATTTGCATACTTTCTGCTGCAAGTTCACAGAACCAGTTTACCCAGCATTGAGGCTCTGGGAAGGGTCCATTGCAATATGCAAACTAGCGTAATGAACAAAGCAAAATAAAGCCTACTATTTCATGTGTTTTCTATTAAAGCCACTTTAACAATGATCTGCATGAATTATTCTCTGTCATATGAAAGTTGTAACTATGTTCATACGTAACAGTTAAGTTCAAGAAAACCAACTGTAATTTTTAACGTATATGCATTTTTCAGTGTGGAAAGACCTGATTTTTATAAATTATGTCAATGTACCACCTGAAGTGCCATATATAATATTTTCTGTACTTCTTTTCAGCTTGCAAAATGGAAAACTTCTCATTGAGAAAAGCATATACAACTCAGATCGGAACCTGGATATTGCCATCTTTATGAACTTCCTCCCCTCATCTGCCTGGAGGGGCTGCAGTTGTGTATGGTAATAGGTTCAAGCTTCAAGTTCATATATATTGCATTTTGTTATAGTTGACAAGGACAGATTTGGATAATAAATGCACTAAGTGAATTAGCTCATACCTAAGTATAGCTTATACCTAAGTATCATCTCAGGAAAAATCAAAGACTGGCACCAACTGTTCAAGTAAAGCTCAACTAGGAGCTTCTGTAGCTTTATAACCGTTAGCTCATCTTGTGACAGAGACTCTGAATTGGGCTTCTGGGTGGCCCTGTTCTTCCTGCATAGGTTATAAGCACAAGAAACATTTGTATACCACCCCAATAGAATTTATTTTTGTGTCCTACTTGCAAAGGCTCTTTAACTGCAGCTGGATAAAGGTATGCTCACATAAAACCAGGAGATACAACTTGCAAGTTTCTCTACAGGGATAATTTTTTTTTTTCTTCCAATACATTAATTAAAGTGCTGGAAATTTTTGGATCCTGTATATATTGCAGCCTCTAAGACCAGCCCTGCTGGAGTGAAGCACCACTACTACTTGTAGCAGGTCTGGTAATCTTATGGTGGTCAAATACTAAAGGCCTGAAATCATCACTGGTGCTAGCAAAGACAAGGTCTGGCCGTAGGCTGAAACGCAGAAACCACAGCTTGTTTTATAAGCTGAATTTATTTTTCAAATGGACATTACAAAAATTAATCTTTAAAAAATTGAGTAGTTATTTAATGTAAGGCAAGAGTCAAAGGTCACATATAGTCAAGCACATTATTCAAAGAATCTGTTTCCCAGTTTAAAGAGATGAATAGAGTTCCCACAGAATTGCAGAAGGGTAAACATTTTTTAAAGTAAACAGCTTATCAGTACACCAAACACAGAAACACCACCACCAAATTTAAGATACTTTACCAACTCATGACCAAGAGGAAGCAAGTTCCAAATAACCACCACTTCTAATAAATGATTCTGCCCCAGAGAAAACGCAGATGAAATATACCAAAGCAGTTCTGAGCTAACCAAGGTAATTGAGGGATGCCTGGTTTGCAGCTGTTGCCATATGGCTCCTTCCTGGACAAAGGGAAGACCAGCAGGCTGGTAGGAGTGGGATTGCATTTCTGAGAAGTTGTCGTGCAACAACAGAGCACACAGTGATGTGCTCCAGTCAAACAACCAGTCTCAGCTGTCTCAAACACTAGTGCTGGGGGAAAAACAACCCAATGTATTTGCTTGTTAGTACAGAAAGGCTGCTGCTCAGTCTTCACCAGGCTTCCTACCCAAGAATTTTCCCCCCAGGTACAAACAGAGGTATCCAAATGCACTGCAGAATTGATTTAAGATTCCAGGCTTCACTTGGTTCACAGTAGATTCTGGTGACTTTTTTTTTTTTTTTTTTTGAAGCATAGGTTAAGATTTTACCATTGATTCATCTCAGATCTACTTTTCGCCTTTGTCTTTGTTGCATTGCCCTCTTGTCTTTCAGTTCATAAAAAGGCTCTTGCCTTTTAAATGGGACTTTTCTACATATCCAATATTTTTCTTGGTACTATCACTTGAGAATCTTGCTTTCTCATGTTCCACAGAGTGCAGATTCCTGCAACTCCCTGCTTTTATCTTGACAAAAATCTGTCAGGTTGCACGTGTAGTTTTCTGTCCAGTGTATGTAAACTTTCAATTAAATGCATTCAACTCCAACCAGCATCCTGTTATCACAGGGGTGAGGACAGTGGCAGAAAAGAGAGGAACATCAAAAGATACAGGGTTAGAACAATTCAAGGTGTAGACAAAACTGTTGTGATTTACTGTATTCTTACCAGAAGAGGGAAACTGGAAAGCATCAGACTATGGTCTTAGATTTGGCAAGACTCAAGATTTCTCTAAGGTTAAGTGGACTGAAGAAAAGAGAAGCACAGTATTTTCTAGACACAATGCTATACAGTTTCTTTTGCTCTTCAAAATTTATACCTACTTGGCTTCAAAAACTTCCTGCTAGTGAGAACCTGAAAAATCTAACCTGCTTGGATTCTTAAAATTACACCCCTTCCTTCTAGACTAACATGCTGCCATACTTAAATATGTTGTGCAGTACGATATAATGAAATACGGAATGGAGTGCTATGGTTTAGCACTTCATTTTTTTTACAGGATTTTCCACTGCTTGCTCAGTGATGGTTTCATCTTCTTCGATATTTTTTATAACCTTCTGGCCCACCAGATCAAAGATGGCTTCTGGGGGAAATCCTTTAGGCTCCCCCACCTTGACTGTCAGCATGTCAAATGTCAGCACTGCACCTTCAGGAATTGCCACTTTTGCCACAACAGACTTCCCGAGCTATGAAGGAGAAATTAAAAAAAAAGTCTAAGTCAATACATTCCTAGGCTTAGTATACCAAAAAAAGGCTAAAAAGTATTCTGCAGTTACTTGGGAACACATTGCAGGTAACTGCCCTCCCCATCACTTCTTAAATTACTTCAAATGATCATTGAGTTAACATGGAAACCTTCACTGTAACTAGGCTGCTGGGAACATCCAGATCCCTTCTGAAATCGGATAATGGCTCAGTGGAATTTTACAGAATCTGAACAGAAAAGGACTCTGATCAGACTGACCAGTATCCTTGCTCAGTGTAAAAGCACCTTGTATACAGCCATACAGACCTATTATTTGTATTACTGAGTACTTCGTACCTGGCACTGGTGAGGCTGCACCTCGAATACTGGTTTCAGGCTAGGGTTCACTACAAAAAAAGACGTTGAGGTGCTGGAGCGTGTACAAAGAAGGGCAATGAAACCAGTTGAAGTGTCTGGAGCAAAAGGCTTATGAGGAGCAACTGAGGCAACTGCAGTTGTTTAATCTAGAGAAAAGGAGGCTGGGAGGAGACCTTATCTCTCTACAACCAACTGAAAGGAGCCTGTAGTGAGGTGGGTATCAAGTCTCTTTTCCCAGGTAGCAAGTGATAGGACAAGAGAAAACAGCCTCAAGTTGTGCCAGGTTAGGTTTAGAGTGGGTATTAGGAAGAATTTCTTCGCTGAAATGGAATGGTTACCAAGCACTGGAACAGGCTGCCCAGGGAAGTGACTGAGTCACCATCTCTGGAGGTATTTAAAGATGTGTGGACATGGCACTTAAGGACATAAATACTGTGCATGCTGCTACATAGCAGCAGAAATTTAAGTGCAGAGGCAGAAATACTGCTGCAATAAACAAACAGCAAGCTATTTTTCTGAATATAGTTATTAGCTATAATCCTAAATGACTTTCACTTATACATGAATCAAAAGCAAAAGTTACCTTTTCAT
Source organism: Buceros rhinoceros silvestris (assembly GCF_000710305.1). Lineage (NCBI taxonomy): Eukaryota > Metazoa > Chordata > Aves > Bucerotiformes > Bucerotidae > Buceros > Buceros rhinoceros. The sequence goes on from NW_010398873.1 coordinate 13,520, forward strand.
TGCAAGCCATTTCACAGGGCAAGAGTTGTTTGACTGGAGAACCCAATGCTTTTTCCACAGTACGGATGGCTTTCACTAAATCTGCCAGTTCATTTGGCTCCAAGGATGCTTGGTGGTCACTTCCTTTCCATGTTTTGTCAAGAGTCACATGGCGTTCCACTACTTTAGCACCCATAGCAACAGCTGCCACTGAAATGGCTATGCCAGTTTCATGACCCGAATAGCCAATGGGGATATCAGGAAAAGCTGACTGATATGCCTTGAATGATCACAGAATTGGTTTTGGTTACCAAGGTAGCAATTTCAAAGATAAAGCAAATTTAATAGCGCTAACTGCAGTGGAAACCATGGATAATTACTGTGACACAAAACAAGCAGTTGATTATGCTGAGAATTAATTTTTTTTATATTCAACAAGTCACACTGCATTTCTAACTGTCATGTCTAACTTTCACTACAATACTAATAAGGAAAAGGAGGTATGTTCAATTCTACAACTTCTCTTATGCTTTCCTTTTAATTCAGTTGCAATCTTGAAGGTCTTCAAAGCCTACATCTCTAAGTTACAGTAACAGAGCAGTGCTCTATTTTCATCCAAGAACGCAGTGGACTGGTTAAACTTAACTTATATCCAAGGCGTATTTCCTCAACCCTGTATTTAAAATCTGAAGCAATCCTTTCAGCCACACATAGGGGTCAGCCATCCAATTCTAAAGGCCATTAAATACATCCATGTCTCATTCTACTAAAAATAACGTGCACATCAGGTAGAGAAGTGCTTGAACAGTGGCCAGTTTGGGAAAATTTTCTCACATCATTATCAGGCATATCCAAGTAATATTTTCAGTGAAAGAAACTATACAAGGGCCTAAACCATTTTCTTCACTGCTTTGATATTCACATTAAGCATTTTTAACAGAAGTTTCTTGTTTGGCCCTCTACGTTCTCGGTTCCACACACCTTCTTAATGGTAACAGTCTGTGTATTTTTTCTTTGCACTACAAAGCACAGGGTTAACCTGTTAACCATATGTTGTATTTTCCTCTGTTTAGTTGTGAATATTCCAGTAATATCCTTTATCATATTCCTTAAAGTTGAGTTCTGCTAAAAGAGGATCCAATGGATATTTTTACTTCTACACTAGCATGAATTACAAGAACATGATACATTTTCTAACTTCTCAGAAGCAAATTCCAGCATGCCTAAAATCTGGAAATATATCTCAATAGAAATGCATAGCTCTTCTCTGGTACCCTACCCACGGCACTCTCTGGGTTATTCACTGACCGATATAACACGGAGATTGACATCCTCTGGCTGAAGTGGGTATGCACTAGTGCATTGCAGGAAGCAGAAGTTTGGATTGATGGGCTTCACAATCTGATAAACCTGATGCATTGTGTTCATCGACTGCATCCCACTGGAAATCACCATTGGACGACCTAGCCATTAGAAAACATGCACAAGTTTTGTCCTGTGTCTGTAAGAAAGCTACACAAGATTAAAATAAATGATTGAAGTAAACAAATTCAGTAAACTAGAAAAGGAAGCTGGCTGAACCTGGTTTTTTCCAACTCTGAGGGTGATTTACTTCTAAAGATACTTTAGATTTTTTTCTAAAATCAATTTGAGGATCTTATAACTGATCTGCTGAGGCAGTGATGTTCACCATGATGGCTCAAAAGAAAATGCTTACCTTTCTTTGCAGTCTTTTCCAAATATGGAAAATTGTTTGTATCTCCTGATCCTACTTTGAAAAATGGAACATCCAGTTCATGTAGAAATTCCACAGCCATCTACAAGGACAAAAAATCACTGCATATTAACACATAACTTCAGCTGGATCAAAGATAAAGAACTATCACAGGGAAATAAACAACCATTCAAAAATGCAAAATCAAACCTTAATTAAATAGGTCATATATATCCCCAAAATACACTCCTCCTGAAATAACATTTACTATTCTGAAGATACTAGTTTCTGACTTCCCTCCAGGTGAAGTAGTATTGAGGTGTTGTCTGTGCTACAAAAACAGATCTTTCTCAGGTTTCTGACTGGGATCCTTGTCTCAAGGCACTCTCTTTGGTCTCTCAGCCATAGCTGGTCAAGCCAGCTGTAGGTATAGCTGCTTAGAACAGGTAAGTGCCACTGCTCCTCTAACTTCAAGATGAGCTTGTGGGCCCCAACATTCTTGCCTTTTTTTTTTGGGGTTTTTTTTTGGCACTATGAGAGAGGGGCAACTACAGTTTTTCTGTAGGAGATTCAAGGAATAGGAAGTAATCTGAAATAATAGGAATGACATTAAAGGGAGTAGTTCAATGTAATCCTCAATAGTAGTTCAATGTGTTTTGTCTCCAGAACACATTGGAACAGAGTAGATAAAGGAGTTACTCGCAGCCTTCCTATTTACTTCACACATCACTTAACTGATCTCCTCATATATATAAACACAGAATTTAACCTCTTCAACACAGCTGTAGTTCCAGAGGTGATGTTCAATTTACAGAAGTTAACATATTATCAAGGTCTTAATACATCAATTTATGGAATGTTTGCCCTAAGTTCCAAACACGTCTTGCAGAAATGCCACCAGAAATCTTAGAAATTCTGTAATGTAATTACTCTTCAAAAAGGAAGGCACCAACATATGTAAGTACTGTTAATTTAGCTGATGAGGCCACACACAAAGGAGCATAGCATCTTGAGAAAGAGGGATCCCAGAAATGGAAAGTGATCTTAGCTGCTGCATATGAAAGTGCATCGCACTATTACCTTTAGGAGCTGGATGTTTTAGCATCGAAGAATGAATGTGATTTTTTTTCCCCCCAAAGGCATATGGGTCTTTAAGATCCCAGATACAGAAGTCTAAGACTACTGGATTTAATTACTCTTTTCTTAAAGGAGTAGGTGGTGTTCTGTGGGTTCCTACACATGAAGAGAACACTAAAAGAAACACCACAACACTGTCTTTTCACAGCTCTATTTCTAAGTCCATAACATCAGACTATTGCAATACTACACCTTTTTGTCTATCAGATATCTGAAGTAATTTTTATGGTATTTGGTGCTTTAACCATCTTGGCTGGGGCACAACAATTAAAGGATTTTGGTCAATAAGACAGTAAAAGAGAGAGGCCATGAGAATGGCCAGACAACTAGAAAAGACAGCATTAAAAGATTGAAGGAATTGAAATTGCTTAGTCCAGAGAATACAAAACAGAAAAGAGATGTCATTAACAGTGTTTAAATACACTGTGAAGAGATATAAGAAAAGTAGGAACTTTTATGCCAGACAAAGCAGGACAAAAGAATTATGAGAAAGGTGATTAAGCCAATACATAAGGAATTCTCTCTGATGGTAAGGAGAGTAAGGCACCAAACAGATTACTTTAAACCATTAAATAAATCCCATACTTGTCCCATCCTGGATAAGGCAACTTGCAGAGACAGGGACATAGCTATGTTTGCCTTATGCAAGAGTGGCTAGGTTACTTAGGCAGGGTCTCTTTCAGTTTGGTTCTCTGTATTTCTAGGCCATAAAGAAAAGTAAAACAATCTGTACTCTCTGATCTATACTGAGGTTGAACTGTTACCTGATCTTTCCAGTTTACACATTTGAATTATACACTCCATTTGTTAATACTGTAATTACCATTATTTTGAAGTAGACAACATGCAAGAGTTAAAGTATACATCTCTTAAGGGGGATCAGCAGCCGATGAGCTTCATGGAGCTGGTGACTGACTGTTCAAAAGCCCACTGACAAAAATCAGTAAATGCTTAAAGAGTAACAGAGCAAGGTGGAGACCCTCTCCATTAGATTATTAGAAGAAAAAAGAACGTAAGCATTTAAGGTGTTCAACTGAGACCTTGTCTCTCATATGATTTACTGTGTAATTCATGGCAGATCCTCCAAAATGTTCAGCCATCTACTCAACCATTGTAGAGACACAATAATGTTCACTACTAAGTGAACTGGCAGAACTACAATTACTCCAGTTTCTTCATTTAGAAAGTCAATATCCATACGTATTTAGTATTATTTTTTATGTAAGAACTATTCTGGCTAAGTAATAACCAATAACACATCAGCTGGACTCTGTTAGTCTTTCCAGTATCGCTTACATACCTCATCCATGCCAGAAGCTGTGAAGAAAATGCCAATCTCCTCCGCGTATTTCTTTAGCTCTCTATATTGTTCATGACTAAACTCCAAGTGGCGCTTGTGCTCCCCATATGTCTTTCCCCAGGAGTGTTTAGAGGTATAGGGCCTTTCTAATGCTTTCTTGTTGAATTTGTACTGCAGTTCACTCTTCTGAAACTTTGCACAGTCTGCGCCGCAGTCCTGCAAAACAAGCTGGTGCACAATGAGTGGAAGTGCAAGTGAAACTGCACACATCCTAAGTTTGAACACAAGGATTGTGCAACTAATGTGCTCATTTGCAGCAGTTTTCACATTATCATCATCATGATCAAAGGAATGGTACAAACACAGAGTAACAGATGACCTGTGCACACCTGAGCCATTTATTTCAAATTGCCTGTAAACATAGTAGAGCAGCAATCGAGAAAGAAATCATACTAAAATTACAGAACTGAACTGCCTCTTGCTACGCATGTCACTTATTTAGAGTTGGCTTTTGTGGCATTTTCTGAGCTCAGCTGTCATGTGATTTTACATGAAAACAAATGACAGGATTTTGTAGGACAAGGAGTATGAATCTGAAATTTGTTTGAAGTGACCCAAATGTTGAAGTTAAATTCTAACTACACTATTTTGCATTTATACCCTAGTCACAGGTCTGCACCCATTATGCCCTGACTTCTGAATGAGGACAATACAGGTATATTTAATGTATATAAAATCAAATTTTAAAACAGTTTGGCTGTCTTAATGGATGACACAAGTATTACCTCAAACACCCTTAATGCAATCAAGTCAAATTGGAGGTTCATCAGAGACGGTTC
>NW_010398873.1:18599-18948 GCF_000710305.1 Buceros rhinoceros silvestris
GTTACTTGATTCTTCCCTTATTCACAGTTAGCTTACCACACAACTGAAGGACTGCTGTAACCCCTCGAAGACTATATAATCTGGCCGTGTTCGTGTATATGCACTTGAGTGTGCTGTGAACGATGTAGGAAGAAAATGAGTAGGATGTGATCATTGGCAGAATTGGTACAAACCGAAGGGTACAAAGCAAGCACTCGTTTTGTTGACCGTCACCACGACTGTCTCCTTGCAGCTACTTTATTTTTAAAATTCCTCTCGTAAATCACTCCACTCATCCCATGCGGTGCCACCGCCCGGAGACGATGCTCCCCGACCAGTCGCTCGCTGGGAGGCCGTGAGCCTTCACGCT
>NW_010398873.1:19225-19491 GCF_000710305.1 Buceros rhinoceros silvestris
CCCCGCCCCGCCGCAGCCCCCCGCCGGCCCGACAACGCTCCCGCTTCCACGGCCATAGCGGCCACGGGAGGCAGAGCAGCACTGAGGACGCACCTTGGCCATGCGGATCATGCGCTTGGCGATGGCCAGGTCACCCTGGTGGTTCTGCCCGATCTCAGCGATGATGAAGCACGGCTGCTCACCGCCAACGCGGCGCCCGGGGCAAAGCTCGAACTCTCCCGACATGATGGCTGAAGCTCCTCGGCCTCAGGCAAGGCCCACGCCCA
>NW_010398874.1:0-255 GCF_000710305.1 Buceros rhinoceros silvestris
TGCCCTGCCTTCTGCTCAGGGAACAAATGACCGCCAGCAGTCCTGACGCACAGGCTCCTTCCCGCTGCCTCCTGTGCTGGCTGCTGTGGGAAGAAGAAGCCGCGGGACGTCTGCGGAGTCTCTGGGGCCAGCTGGAAGCTCCGTCCCTGGGGTGCCTCTGCTCAGGGCCAGTGCACCAAGCGCCCAGCAGCTTCCCTGCCGCAGCAGGCACGGCAAACCGGCTGGCACGGGGCAGGAGGATTGGAGGGGGCACAG
>NW_010398874.1:535-1528 GCF_000710305.1 Buceros rhinoceros silvestris
AGAAGAAGGGTCTCCTGCCAACCCCGTCACCCAGGGCTTGGGCTGGTCCCCAACCCCCTGGCACAGTGCAAAGGCTCCTGTAGCCGCGCGCAGGACGGGACGCTCCCTCCCTCCTGGGGGATGTGGCTGCCTGCAGAGACGGCACTGATGGTTGGGAGAGCTGGGATCCTCCGCGCACCTGCTCTCTGTTCAATATTTAGTTTTCTGTAAAAGCAGAGAGCAGTAGTCATGGCAATGAAGCGGGCAGGCCCAGCGTTGCCGGCATGCCATTCATTAAGAGCTGTGCAGGCTCCGTCGCTGGGGCTGCAGACTCATCCCTCCCCTGAGATCCCCATGCTAATACAAAAACGAACCCGCACTTACTGATCTCTGTATTTTTAAAGACCAGTTACTCCGTCTTTTCCTTTTTTATTCACTTTTTAAAAATCCATCTTGCCCTTCAGTGCAGAATTACCTGTTTAGCGCCGTTGTTACTTTAATGACAATTAGCTTTCTCACTCCATTAGTGAGGCTCCAAATGGTGCTAGATCACGGCAACGGCCCTTCTCCGCCGTCCCGGTGTTTTGCTGTGTCTGGTGCCAAGACCAGTTACTCCGTCTTTTCCTTTTTTATTCACTTTTTAAAAATCCATCTTGCCCTTCAGTGCAGAATTACCTGTTTAGCGCCGTTGTTACTTTAATGACAATTAGCTTTCTCACTCCATTAGTGAGGCTCCAAATGGTGCTAGATCACGGCAACGGCCCTTCTCCGCCGTCCCGGTGTTTTGCTGTGTCTGGTGCCCAGGGTTTGTTCCCCTGCAAGGGCCAGTGGTTGGGGCTCCCCATACCGTGCCGTGCCGTGCCGTGCCGTGCCGTGCCATGGACTGCTACCAAGCCCCTCTGGGCTCCAAGAGGTGCCAAGCCCCAGGGCTGGGTGGGTGGTGGGGACGGGCAGGCTTTGGCCTCATGTCCATGGCCGGCTGTGCAGCTGGGCTGGAGCCGTTCCTGCTCCCCC
>NW_010398874.1:1720-2261 GCF_000710305.1 Buceros rhinoceros silvestris
GAAGAGTGGGTCAAGAGCCTGCCTCGCCTCCCCACATTTTTTCTTCAATGCATTTGGTGAACAATGCACGCAGAAGGCTTTTATTTTTGTGTAGAAATGTGTGTCTAATGAATTAGCCATGGATTGGAGCCTAACATGGGTAATTTACACTGAACATTTGCTCGCTCAGAACCATCCATCAATTTCTTACCACATTAAAACTGACGTCCTGCCCTGGGAGTGCGCGGCTGCTGCTGTGCCCCGTGACTCCCTCGCAGCGCACCCCTCTGTGGAGGAGGAACCGGCATGCCGCAGGCAGCTCCATGAGCAAGGGGCCGTGACGTGCCCAGGACTCGTTGGCACAAGATGGGCAGATACAAGGACAGGCACAGGCTCCCCATCGTGTATCTTCTGGCCATGTGGTGCCAGTGAGGTGTGGGGGAAAGGGGGATTTGCTGCTCTGTTGGGCTGGGACTCGGCTGGACACTGCAGAGGGGTCCTGGGCAGTGGGCACAGCCCTTGGCACCCCCCGGTGGAGGGCCACGGAGGGCTGGCCACAGGA
>NW_010398874.1:2314-2748 GCF_000710305.1 Buceros rhinoceros silvestris
TGGTGCTTGGTTGGGCTGGGACTCGGCAGGACTCTGCAGAGGGGTCCTGGGCATTGGGCACAGCCCTTGGCACCCACCGGTGGAGGGCCACGGAGGGCTGGCCACAGGAAGTAATGCCCCTTCCCCAAGGCTGGACACCGACCGTGCCACGTGCCGAGCCTCCCCCAGCAGCACAGACAGCCCTCTGGCTGGGAGCCACGTCCTCTCGGTGCTCGGTGTGGCACCAGCTTAATTCTCTTGCCTGGGGACCAGCATCAGACCCAGAGCAGGACGCTGACACCAGCAGCCACCACAGCCAGAGCATGGATCATCGCGGTGGGGCAGGTGCAGGTCACGCTGGCATGTGGGGACACGCTGGGACATGGTGGGGCAGCTCTCTGCTCCCGTCAGCTCTCTATCTGCTCGGCAGCACCTGGGTCCCTCCTCCTGCTGGC
>NW_010398875.1:0-552 GCF_000710305.1 Buceros rhinoceros silvestris
CCCAGGCCGTTTTTTGGACGCTCACCTTCAGCCTCTGGACGATCTCCTTGACCTCCTCGTCAGTGCCGGCGCGGACAAAGACGTGATCCCCTCGGCCGTAGCAGATCTTGAGGGCGGCGCCGTCGGCGCTCCAGCCAATGACGTCAGCGCAGAAGCAGTTGAAGACCACCTCCTTGGCGCCCAGGTCCAGGAGAACCACGAACTCGTTGGAAATCCCCAAAACGCAAGAAATTTCGGCCCCCCGGGCAAAATCTTGGGCCGAACCGCGCCAAGCGATGGCGCCGGCGCTGAGCTGCTCGGCGCCGGCCCGAGCTTTGGTCTTCTCCTTCTTCTTGGAGGTCAAGGAGATGAGGTTGAACTTGCCGGCGGAGTCGATGGGCGTGTTGGTGACATAGTTCTCAGCCAGGTCCTGCAGGTACTCGCGGCGCGTGCGGGTGGCCATGGCGTGGAACTTGCGGGACTTGTGGGCCGCGTTCTCGGCGTTGATGGCTTTGGCCAGGAGAAAGTCGCGGAAGAGGTCGGAGCGGCGGAAGGTGATGCCCGGGGGGGGGG
>NW_010398875.1:817-1180 GCF_000710305.1 Buceros rhinoceros silvestris
GAAGGTAGAACTTGGAGGAACCTCCACGGCATCCCCAGATCCCAAAGCTGGAGCTCCCTGGACCCATCTGCGGGGTCGGAAAGGCCTTTCCAAGGGGTTTAAGTCATGGAATTGGGTCAGAAAAGGGATTTAGGGCCCTGCAACCCAGCTCTGATCTGCTGGAGAAGGTAGAACTTGGAAGATCCTCCAGGAGGCCCCCAGAGCCCAAACCTGGAGACCCTCAAACCTACTTTTGGGGTCAAAAAAGACCTTTCCAAGGCAACTTTGGTCACTCCAGCCCCATCCCACCGTCCTGGAGAAGGCAGGACTTGGAGAAACCTCCGTGAGGTCCCCAGACCCCCACCCTGGAGCCCCTCCGCCCCG
>NW_010398875.1:1297-1698 GCF_000710305.1 Buceros rhinoceros silvestris
TCCGCCAGGTCACCGGACCGCCGCCCTGGAGCCCCTCCGCCCCGTTGTCGGGGGGTCCTCACCTGTAAGAGACGTTGTCGGTGCAGGGCTGGTGGGCCCGGACGATGATGAAGACGTGCTGGAAGTGCGAGCGGATGTTCTGGGGGGTGAAGGGCAACGCTCCGGGTTCTTGGAAGATGATGGTGACAATGTCGTTGCCGATGTGCCTCTTCCTCAGCAGCTACGAACGACACGATGAGGAACGGATGGATCCAAAGTGGCCGGAAAAGGGGTGGGGCAACCCCAAATGGGGGTGGGGCGGTACCTGCTGCCGGTTGTTGGGGGTGTAGGGCAACATGGTGGAGACGTGGAACATGATCTCGTAGTCCTGGTAGGTCGTGTAGAGTGAGTGGGTGCCGGTG
>NW_010398876.1:0-1547 GCF_000710305.1 Buceros rhinoceros silvestris
AGAAGCTTCCGGTATTTAACGTGATGTTCACACGTACTTGTAGCAAAACGCCAGTGTCGTGTTCACACTCACGCGAACAGCAGTCAGGCACCAACTCGCAGCTTTTAATAAGCATAAAGAACCAAGGGCGGTGGTTTGCCTCCAGGTGGAGAAGATCAGCACAAAAAATAGCACATGCCATAAAATGTAAAAGTATCTCAGTCTCACAATCCGGTTTGCTACAGCCAGATCGCTGTTGGCAGAGACGGTGAGCGATGGAGACGGCCCCCCCAGCCATCACCTCGGCTTGTCTGAGGCTGAAGGAAACCTGGCAACGCCGTAGCTCTGGCGCGTTCGCTAACGGGTCACCATGACACAGGGCCGCAGCGGTAGCGATGGAGACGGCCCCCCCAGCCATCACCTCGGCTTGTCTGAGGCTGAAGGAAACCTGGCACCGCCGTAGCTCTGGAGCGTTCGCTAACGGGTCACCATGACACAGGGCCGAAGCGGTGATGCTGAGCTGGCAAAATCATGGCTCCACATCCCTGAGCACCCCTTCCCCGGCCAAGGCCTCCCCCGGTCAGCTCTGTGGTGCTGCACCTCGCACAGGTGGAGTTGGGACAGACACGCACCAGAGATCAAACTGGGAACACACACACGCGTGTGTCCATCTTGGCATCTGCTATTACACAGGCGCCTCCAAACTGTCCTGGGGCCGCTATCAGACCCCCACGAGGGAGAGAGCTTGGGCTGTCCTGAGGAGTTTCTGCTTTGGCCACAGCCAGGCAGCAGCTCACTGGAAGAGGCACCTCACGCCACTACGGGGTGACGTTTCCTACACATGGCTCCGTAACAGAGCACAGAGCCACAGATTTTAGGCTTGAGGATAATTTGGAACAAGCTCAAGGCTACAGCAGACCTTACAGGAAATTATGTAAACTCGTTGAATTAGTTTTCTTGGTGAAGAAGATTTCCCTGTTACACAATTCTTTTTTTATCTAGAAAATAATAAGAACCCTTGGTGGTTTTCTACTGATTTTTACTGCTTTAGAGCCAACTAAACTGTGTCACGTTAAACTGTGTCACACTACTGCGACCAGGCTTTCCCGAGCAGCTGTGGGGACAGAGCTCAGCAGGCAGCTCTGCTCCCAGAGCCACCAGCCTGCCCATGACACGCTGGCATTTTCTCACAGCTTGTTAAAACAGTGCTGAACGCTTGCCAAAAGGAGCCCAGCTCCTTCCCGGCTCCTCTGCAGGCTCTGCAAGGCCTTGGACGAGCGGTTTCATCCTGCTGGGGCTTGGCTCCCAAGCGTGGAGCAGAGATAAGCAGCTCAAGCATGCTCTGCGCGTGTAGATTTGGAAGGGCTTTGGTCTGAGCAACTTTTTTTTTTTTTCCCTGCCAGGACAGCTCAGTTTCTGAGCATGTGGCCCTTAGATACCCCACTGTCAAGTTAATACTTGGCTACAGCCTCTTGTCCCCTCCAGGACTCCCGTTCTTGGCAGGCCCCGGCCGCCCCGTGCCCGGGCCTGTGATGTCCAGAGGTAGAGGAGAGACTCTTTCACGGGCA
>NW_010398876.1:1627-3728 GCF_000710305.1 Buceros rhinoceros silvestris
GGGGCATGTGCCTCCGGTTGGGTCTCCCAGGCCAGACAGGTCTCAGCTGAAGGGTCAGACAAAGTGTGTCCAGGGGCAGGATGGGCTCACTAGCCTTCGGGCAACCATCCTAGGAGAAGGACAACTCTGACTCCAAACCCGGGCAGATGGAGCTCGTTTAGCCTTGTAAGGCTCATCCATCTAAGAGAAGGACACTCTAACCAAACCTACAACCCGAGGACTTCGGTGTCACCGTCCAAGCTTGCTAGGCCCTGGCAGATGAACCTCAGGTGTAAAGGGTGGAGCCAGTTCTGCGCACGCTGCGCCTCACCTAAAAAATCCACCGCGTAGGCCCGAAGGGTGCACTCATCGCCTGCAGTGAGTGTGGGAAAAGCTCTTCCCAGATCTTCGTTCACGAAGCCAAGCCATGATGATGATGATGACAGCCTCTTGTCACTGTTGACAGCAAAACACACCTGTGGCAGCAGTGCTGGCAGAGCCCCATGCAGCGGAGCTGGAAGTAGCACGTCCAGACCCCAGCGTACGTGACGCCCCATCTCTCAGCTGCGCTAATGCTGCCCTGTGAGCCAGGCTGGTGGTAGGAAAAGAGGGAACCGGGCCCGTAAGAGGCCAGCTATTTACTGCCAGGAGACTTCAGGGGAAGCTGAAGGATTCTCAGAAACCTTAGAGCTCAGCAATAAAGTACTGCCAGAGTTCCTCACAAGGCCACGTCTTGTTTTCCAGGATTTTAGGGTAACACACAAAAGTAGTATTTTAACACCCGAGACAGGGATCGTGGGGCTCTCTGGCATGCCTCATGCACCTGCTGTGCTGAGGTAAAGGTCTCCAACAGGCTGACTGTTGGTCAAGTCTCTCCTGCTTCTACATCTGAAAACCACGGAGAGATTTTAGGTTATTTTAGGTTTCCTTGGCTCTGTATGATTTGGATAATTTCTTTCTCAAGTGGCAGGAATTACCTTCTAACCTCTAGTCATAGTAGCCAGCATTTCTTCTGCAGTTTAAGCAAAGCGTTCAGAAATAGGGTGGAGATCCCCAGCGTCTGACGTCTCTGCAATTCCCATTCCTTTCCGTGTGCTCTACACCTCAGCGTTGCCTCTAAAGAATTACCACTTACAACTCCGCGTTGCCTAGAGCTTCACCAGGAGGTTCTCTACTGATTGATAAGCCAAAGGAGCAAAGGCTGGATGCCACAAAACATCGGATCTCCGAGGTCATTTGCAATGTGACTCAGAAGACAAGCATCGCTTCTGAGCAAGTGTCAGGATTTCCCTTCTAACCTCTAGTCATATTAGCCAGCATTTCTTCTGCAGTTTAAGCAAAGCGTTCAGAAATAGGGTGGAGATCCCCAGCGTCTGACGTCTCTGCAATTCCCATTCCTTTCCGTGTGCTCTACACCTCAGCGTTGCCTCTAAAGAATTACCACTTACAACTCCGCGTTGCCTAGAGCTTCACCAGGAGGTTCTCTACTGATTGATAAGCCAAAGGAGCAAAGGCTGGATGCCACAAAACATCGGATCTCCGAGGTCATTTGCAATGTGACTCAGAAGACAAGCATCGCTTCTGAGCAATGGGGAGCTGCGGGGAGAGCTGGACCTGGAATCTGGGAGCTGGGGCAGTGCCTCACTCACCTGCTTGGCAAGTGAGTCAGGTAAATGTCAACAGCACTCAAATAACAGCCTGTGTCTCCAAGGCAGCCAGCAGCAGACAAAACACCACAAGCACAGCATGAGCATTCCCCTGGCAGCCTCGTATGTTAGAAAAGATGCCGTATCTCCACCCACACTGACCTGATGGAGCTCTGCAGTGGAGCTTTGATTAGAAAACATGCCACGCAGAAATCTCCAGCAGGACCCTACAGACCACAGCTGCCCCTGCTGCCCCTTTTGAAGCATCTTTCACGGAACACCGCTCCATCACTTGGCAGCAGAATCAACAGGCGGCCCCAGCAAGAGGCACGACTTCTACGATAGTGATAAACAGGGCTGGGAGTTTGGGCTTCTCTGCCGAACAGCTTTCCAAACACACCCGCTCTGGCTGTCATCGCGATTACTGTTCAGGACAGCCTTGTTTTTAACAGGCGTGGCTGCTGCAGCTACAGGCA
>NW_010398876.1:3892-4266 GCF_000710305.1 Buceros rhinoceros silvestris
CAAGCCCTGGCTTTTCTCAGAAAGCAAGCGCTCCCTTTTCTGGCTAGAATCAAGGAATTCAGTCCAAGCTGATTGGTCTCGGAGAGACCTTGCAGGACACTGCATTCAGAAGAGACTCTGATCCTGATTGGGATCACGTGAAACCTTGTGCTGAAAATAGCAAGGACGCTGGACAGTGCTGAACAAGCTGCACTGCTACTCCAGGAAAGTGCCCCATGACCATTTCCACTCTCGAGCTGCTGCCTTGGCCCTGCAGGGAGCCGGCTTGTAATGCTGCTGGTGCGGATTGGCACAGACAGCTCTGGCGGTTCCAGGTTGCACCATGGTACCTGCTGGCTGCTCACGCTGCTGACACCTCCCGACTGTGCCAGCCA
>NW_010398876.1:4343-6481 GCF_000710305.1 Buceros rhinoceros silvestris
GTCCCTGCGGGCTGCTCACGCTGCTGCCACCTCCCGACTGTGCCAGCCAGGCTGGGCAGGCTGCTGGTGATCTGGAGCAGGAGAGCACCTGATCTCTAATTAAACAAACAGTTTTGCTGTTCAGCCACAGTATTCTTTCCAAACAAAGCCACTGGGACTGAGCACTTCACACTTCTGAGCAGATTATCTCCCATCCTGTTTGCCACAGCGTACAGGAACAGGCAGTGGATGGGAGGGCAGTGTGCCCAGCAAAACGCTGGCAGGTACCAGAAGCGCTTTGCAGTCAAGCAGAATTCAGACTCGAGTGCTGAGGGTATGGTGACCCACTCCAGAAATCCAAAACTCAAGGACCCAGACACTTCCTACTTTCTCCAGCCAGTGACCCCAAAAAGGTGTTGACAGGGAGCATTAAGATGGTGCTTTCAGGAAAGCAGAACTGTCTCCAGCTGCAGTTGTCTGGATGCAAAAGCAGTGTTGTCTAGAGATATTAGTAAATTATAATAGACAGAAAATAGATCAATAGGCTGAGGTGCTTCATTTTCTAGATTTCTTTAAGCACCAATTTTTAAATGTACCTTAATACATAGTACTATATGTCTTGGAATGAACTGCTCATTGCCAGTGAGGCGTTACAGACATAGACAAAGAACCTTTGAGGCTCTCAGATTCCCCCTTCTCGCTTCTTTCATCACATCCACCCCCGTTAATAACTGCAGCTGCAGGCAGCTCACACCCTCTGCAGCTCAGCTTGAGTGACCTGGCAGCACCTTCTGTCACAAGAGACAGGTAAGTGACTGCAAAAAGTGGACACAAGGCACACACAGTGGGACCACACTGCCCGAGTGTAGTCTGGAGACCCAGATGTCGACAGAGATATGAAAATAAATATATTATAAAATATCTAATGCCTACAAACTGGTTCTAGTTTCCTCTGTGTCCTCTAATAAGAAAGCAGAGCCCACAGGTATGCTCCTCTCTCCTCATGGGAGACCAGAGCACAGAGAATGGGATGCAGTAGTAAGACCTCTAGAACCACTACTATCAGCTGCACTGGCAAGTCATGCCAGTTTTCAGGATGCTTTTCCCCTCCTAAAGACATCTTCTACCAGCTTGTCAAATTCCTGTGAGGAATACTGCTTTAGGACCTTTAAGGGAGTGAGTAAATACTGCTCTGCAAGTCCAGATGGAAAGTGCTCATCAGGAAGCAATGCCTGGTGAACAGTGCTTGCTGCTCCTGGCTGCTCTCCACTCAGTTCTTCCTTCCCTTCCTCCTTAGCCGTGTGACAAGTGCTACCTTCTTTGGAGTACAAAGCCGACTTGCAGTAGTTCTGCTGAAGAACCTTAACACCCACGAGCTCTTCAGATTTCTCAGTATATTTATCTGGGGACTCATAAACCACTCCTCGGGGCACAGAATGCCAGGCTGCTCTTTTCAAGAGACGCACGGGCTCCTGCCCTTTCCTTCTGCTTTGCGGCTGTACAGACTCTTGTACAGGCTTTGGGATTTTGAGGTCAGGAAAAGCGTGGGGGGCAGAACTTAAGTATTTCTGAAAGTAAGCCTGGCATATGTCACCCTTCACAATTGGAATGACTGAACAAGGTTTCAGCCACTTCACAAACTCACATAGCTCCAAAAAGGACGAGTGATCCGAGTACGGAATAGGATGGATGTTGGGGTGGGTGACCTTCACAGGCCTGCCAGTAGGGAGGATAGCAATGGTAGGGTGCAGCATGTTCCAGCTGACAAGGGTATCCGAGCGGATCTCGGCAACATCCACGGCACGGATCCAGCCGGCCCCCTCCTCGGTGGTGAACACATCAGGCAGCTCCAGCAGCCGCATCTGCTCCAGGCGCCAGGGGCTCACCACCACCCACGTACTGAACTCCACAGCCAGGTCCACCAGCAGCGTCTCCTTCCCCAGGCTGTAGACACCTGCGAGGGGAGCCGTGAGCAGTGTGCCAGGCACCGGGCAAAGGGGCGCGAGCCCCTGCAGAGGGGAGGGGAAAGCGAGTGCACCACGGCATAAGGCAGGACTCACCAATGACAACTTGGTGCCGCGGGTGTGTGCGGATGAGGTGGGCAGCCTGGCGCGTAGCGTGCTGCCGCGAGGGCAGGGGCCGGTGCGGGTGGCAGTGGG
>NW_010398876.1:6589-6884 GCF_000710305.1 Buceros rhinoceros silvestris
CCAGGTAGAGGCGGTCGATGTGGCGGCCCCTCAGTGCTGGCTCACCCTGCATGGTGCTGGTGTAGCGGAAGTCTCCTGCAAGGACAGGACCATCAGAGTGGGGCGAGAGCCACAGCAGGGGCTACAGGGGCCTGCCCCCTACCTGTGTAGAGGATAGTACCGAAGACGCCCTCGAAGAGGAACATGACGGAGCCAGGGCAGTGATTGGAGTCGAGCAGCGTCACTGTCACCTCCTCACCCAGCACGTGGCTCTGTCCCACCTCCAGCGGCCGGATCCAGCACATCGGCACCTGCG
>NW_010398877.1:0-243 GCF_000710305.1 Buceros rhinoceros silvestris
CGGCTCGGTGGGGTGCAGAGACCCGTCTGCTGGCATCGCGTCGCTCCACCCCGACACCTTGTCTGCCCGCAGGTCCAACCGCGACTGCCAGATCGACCAGCACCACCGCAACCAATGCCAGTACTGCCGCCTCAAGAAGTGTTTCCGCGTGGGGATGAGGAAGGAAGGTAAGGCCAACACCGCGGGGATGGCGATGGTTCGCGAGGGGTCCTGGTGAACCCCACTGCCACAGCTGCCGGTGCC
>NW_010398877.1:581-781 GCF_000710305.1 Buceros rhinoceros silvestris
CAGGACGGTCCCAATGCCTCAGGCGCGCTGGAGGTCACCTGGGATGGGCTCCCGGCGCGGCCGGAGCCCTGCAGGTCCCCCAGCCGGGTTCTGTGAACCCCCGGTGCTGCAGACGGGGCGAAGGGTTCAGCCCCAAACCTCAAATGCCGGTGGCAGGATGGAGCCGTGCCGAGGCGCATGCATGGGGACAGCGACGGCGG
>NW_010398878.1:0-377 GCF_000710305.1 Buceros rhinoceros silvestris
CACGAGGGGCCCTGCTGATGGGCACAGACATTGGCTCAAGGGGGCACCTGGCTTGGCAGAGCCCATCCCCTGGCCAAACATCCAGCCATCTGGATCGGGGAGGGGACATGCAGTGGAAGGCAGTGCCTCAGCCCAAGGGCTGGGGACAGATGAGTCACCCCTTACTTCAGTCCTTCCCTGCCCACCGTGCTGCTAGCAAAGGGAGCGCGCAGCCCGGGAAGCAGGCTGGGAGCACCCTGGCCCCAGAAGCCACCTCCCCAGCAGTCCCGCTGCCCTCCAGCCATGCACAAAGCATCCCGGTGCACCCAGGGGATGCAGCAGCTCAGAGAGGGATGGAGGACAGCCCCCGTGCCGAGGAAGCCAGCTCACCCTCCAGC
>NW_010398878.1:520-2041 GCF_000710305.1 Buceros rhinoceros silvestris
AGACTTGCGGGTGGCGAAGCACTGGTAGGCCCCGGAGTGGGTCTTCTGTGCGGCCGTGATGAGGAGGGTCTCATTGCTGATGCCCCGGATGGAGATGTAGTCGTCCACCACCACGAGGTCGGTGTTGCGGTACCAGCGGATGACGTACTCGGGGGACCCGCTGAGGGCACAAGAGAGGATGACGGTGCTGCCGATGCCTGTTTTGAGCTTCTTTGGTGTGAGGGTCACACGCAGAGGGTCTGTGCGAGAAAGGGCGAGAGCAGGCGAGGCGTTGGTGGGGCCGGGCAGCGCAGTGGGAGATGACTCGGCGTTACTGGGCTCCCTCTGCCTTTCCTGCCCTGGGAGCACCAGCCCGACCACACGTAAAATGTCACTGCACAGGAAATCAGGCAGGTGGCCCCCGCACCGCCCTCACTGCTGACAGCCTCCCTGCTCTTAACATCAGCCCCAGGGCCCCAGCGGGGTGCCGGCAGAGTGGGCTCTGCGGGGAGGTGGCAGGATGACTAGAAGACGATGTGGTCAGTATGACGGGGACAGCGCTGAGCTGGGGACGTGCCAAGGCAGCTCCCAGCAGGCTGGCAGTGCCCAGGCTGTGATGTGTTTGCTGCGGTGCTGCTGCAGGTCAGGCAGGCGCGGTGCATGCCAGCACCAGCAGCTCCCAATACCACTGGGATGCCGGTGACAGAAGGAACCCCCAGGAACAAAGCACGTGATAAATGCTTGGCTTGCCCAGATGGTATTTACTGTTTGGCTGGAGCTTATTTTATGTAAATCAACAGAACACAGCACCTAACATAAAACCACCACCACCATCCAGCAATTTCCACCCCCAGCATTGCTCTGAGTTTTCCCGAGGCCCCCTCCCTGCCCCGACTGAAGCGGTCAATCAGGGGACCTCTGCGGATGGCGCAGCATGATCAACCTCCCGCGAGCCGGCACCCCACACCCAAAAAACCCCCACCACCATCCAGCAATTTCCACCCCCAGCGTTGCTCTGAGTTTTCCCGAGGCCCCCTCCCTGCCCCGACTGAAGCGGTAAATCAGGGGACCTCTGCGGATGCCGCAGCATGATGAACCTCCCGCGAGCGCTCCGCGCACATCGGACACGCTGCGTCGCAAGGCAAGACGGCCGCTTCCAACACACAACGTGCCCCGCTGAAATACGAGGCTTGTAACGTATGCGGCTGTAGACAACCGTTCAGCCTCTCTGTCTGCACAGGCGTTACGCTGAAGGAGGCAGCAGGACAGAAGCCTCCCCGCTGGCTCTCACCTATGACTGTGAGGGTCCCCGTGACCTCTGCGGACCCGAAGGTGTTGGTCACCTCGCAGATGTAGGTGCCGCTGTCCTCCACGCGCAGGTCGCTGATGGTCAGGCCCGTGATGCGCTTGGTCCAGCGGCTGTCGGAGGGGAGCGGGCGCCCGTCCTTGATCCACCGGACGGCCGGGTTGGGGTAGCCTGAGGCGATGCCGGGCAGCTCCACCGGCCGGGCCGCATTCACCTCCCCGGACCGGGAGGTGTGC
>NW_010398878.1:2081-2880 GCF_000710305.1 Buceros rhinoceros silvestris
CTCCACCGGCCGGCCCGCCTTCACCTCCCGGGACTGGAAGCTGTCTAACATCGTGGGGATGGACTCTGCCGGGTCTGGGGTCAGAGAGGAGACACGTTTACCCAACAAAGAGGAGGCAGCGAGGCTTCTCCCCACAGGGACATCAGGAGAGTCCCTGGCATGGTGACACCAGTATCACCACGTCCCCTCGGCATTAGCTGAGAGACAGCGGCTCTCCTCATCCGTATGAGCCAGCAGCTTTGCCAGGCAGGAGAACAGGGTGCCAGCCACATCCTCTATTGGGCACAGAGCTGGAGCAGATAGGAGGTGCCCTATCCCTCCTGGGATGGCCGGCATGGCCCTAGGTGGCCAGGGAGCAGGTTCGCAGGTGGATGAGAGATGAGTAAGATGAGAATACTCATCTTACTAGCTGATGGGACAAATAAACTCCGCACTGAAGGAATTACTCAAGGTGACACCTAATTGGTGCAAAATACACAAATTCTGTGGCACATTTCAAAATTTACAAGCAAAGGGGCCCATCAGGCAGCTGGGAAAGGGGAAAATTAATCACCAAGTCTCAGGCGTGAAATTAAATTCCAGGGGAAAGAAACCTCTTTCATTACTCCCAAGCAGAAGTAAAACGCCATGACGTGTAAATAATGACAGCAACCAAGAGGGGACTGGGCCAGATCGAACGTGCCCAGAGAGGGGCTGATAGACTTGTGTTCCATGGTGGTGGCCACGGGCAGGATGCAAGACCCTCAGGTCTCTAAGAGTAGCCCAGGGTAAGGTCAGACAAGGCCCAGCCCGGCCGTTC
>NW_010398879.1:0-1147 GCF_000710305.1 Buceros rhinoceros silvestris
AATAAAGTTTAACTATTTTAAAAATATTTTTAAATTATTTTATTGGTTTTAATTTAATTTCTGCAGCAGAGGGGAGAAAATACCATACAGGAGTTGGCTTTAAAAACCACCAGGACAAACGGCTCAACATCCGTTTCTTTGAATTAACCCCTAGAGGCTGTTTTAAATTAACCCCAAACCAGGGGCTCAACGGGGGTTTAAATTACCCCCCAGGAGGGATCCTGTGCCAAGAAATCCAGCTTATAAATTATTTTTCCCCTTCAAGTCCCTGTGCCAGCTCTAGGGGGATGACAGTGCCACTTCCTTGGGTGGCATCTGTGCACCCACCTGGGCGATATAGGTGACAGAGGGGGTGCCTGGTGCCATTGTCCCAAAGTTTCCCTGTGTTTTTGGGCATAAAATCACCCCTATGACCCTCACGCAAAGCCAGGACATGTCACCAGCGTAGGAAGAGGCTACAGGATTGCTGGAGTTCACTCCATTTCTGCAGGGAACAGAATGGTGATGTTACAAAGGAAAAAATAATTTTTCTCTGCCTGGATAGAAAAAAAAATCACATCCTACTGTTGATTTTTTTCCTGCTAATTAGTGCTTAAAACTGGAAAAAAAAAAAATCTCATTTCAAGCCATTTCCATGCCCACCAGGAGCACAGTCAGACCCGGCAAGACTCGCCCTGGCTCAGGCAGCAGCGGGGAGGACAGCTTAAAGCCGCAGGAAACGCTGCGCCGTGGCCAAGCTGGGTCTATTTCTGATTCTCTTCTCCTCTGCACCCAGATCGCTCCGAGGATGGCGGCGCTTCCCTCGGCCGCGGGGATGGTCCAAGGGCACGTCTGGACCGAGAAGGGACTGACAGACACCCTGGTCCGAGCCTTCCCCTTCCTCTCCCCAGGACAGAGCAGGCATGTCTGCAGCCTGGACTCCCACACAGCCAGGCCACAAACTGCGGGGACAGCTCATGCTACCGGACCCCCGAAGAAGCCCTAGGGGCTAACTGGTTTTCTTCACGCCAGACATGCTCTGCTCAGGCGGCAGGACTGTCTCGATCTGGAACGACACAAACTGGCCCTTCTTCAGCTTCTTCAGGGAGCTGGCAGCGCTGCTCCCAAACACGCCGTCTTCCACTCTGAAGGCAAGAGAAGGCAGGCC
>NW_010398879.1:1291-1496 GCF_000710305.1 Buceros rhinoceros silvestris
CCGCTCCCGTTTGTAGGCTGCGGTCATGTTGGCGATCACCTGTAAAGCAGATTGTCCGGGTGGGGCCTGGAGATGCCGCTGAGAAATCAACTCGACTGTCTCAGCAAGCCAAGGAGCAAGCGCCAGCGCAGCTGGTAGCCCCCGGGGGCAGGGGAGGGCTCAGCCAGGTCCTGGGGGGTCCAGCCTTGCTCTTGCCAACCCCACA
>NW_010398879.1:1616-6366 GCF_000710305.1 Buceros rhinoceros silvestris
GTGGCAGGAGACCTGGCACCCAGCAGCGGCGGCTGCGTGGCTGCGCTCAGAGGAGCTGCTGGCTCTCCATCAGTAGAGGGCAGAAGGGGATCTAGGCTGGAGCCACCCGGAGCCAAGGAAGCTTTTAATCGCCGCCTGTTAATTGCAGCCGCAGTCCTGGCCTGTCTGCAGGTGAGTGGCAGTGACCTGCCACCAGAAATGTCCTTATGGATGGGACAGGACTGCCCCGTGCCACCACGTGCATCTCCATTTCTCCGAGGCAGAGCTGAGCTGGTGAGCCTGAGCTACCGAAGGGATCAGCTGGCAACACACCCCACGTGTTCGGCTCCCAGGCCTCCTCCCTCCTGTCCTGTTTTACTACTGCTACTATTTTTCAGCACACAGGTGACCAAACACTTCACAGGGGACAATGAGGCCGTTTTTCAAGTCAGCCAAGACACAGAGGGGTGCCCAAGGTCACGCAGCATGTTAGAGACAGTGAGGGACGGAACGCTGCCCTTGCTCCCCCAGCGCAGCTCTCTGCCCAGGGAGCCACTCGTCTTCATGGCAGCCCCAACCTCCCCAGTTTCTCTCCTCCCGTTTTGGGGCAAGGTTACTTCTGATCTTAATTATACAGCATGTCCCTGAAGGCTTTTTGTCCCTGCCTAAGGACGGCCTCCCTTGGCTGCTCTGAGATGCAGAGTGCTGGGCAGACTGGGACACAGCTCTCATTAGCCTCGAAGGGTTAAGCCAGTCCCTTGTAATTCACCAGCAACACCCCAGCTTCCCTCTGGCACCAAATGGTGCTGCCTCAGAGGGTCCAGTTCCGCTCCTGCTGCCCTTGCCACGCGTCAAGGTGCCGCTGGCCACCGGCCTCCTCTCCTCCTCCTGTGGAGTCTCAGACAGGGCTTAACCACCTTCTGCCGCACTCCTTCCCAGCTGGACACTTGGCCTCCCTGCCAGCTCAATCCCATCAGCAACCCGCTGTGCCCGGTGACAGGAGAGAACTCGCAGGCTAAGGACTCCTGCGGGATGGCCTCTGAGGACAATGGGGCCAGGGGCTCTCTCTGGGCACTGGAGCAGGCACACGCTGCACTGGGATCCTTGTAGGGGCAAACCCCTTCCGTGCAGCCCGTACGCAGCCTGGTGCAGGCGACGCTGCGGGGGTTTAGCTGCGAAATGATTCCGAGGCACTGCAAGACTTACAATTTCTTTCACCGCGTTCTGCTGCTCCTGAACCGTGGCTGTGAAGGGCGGGAGGCTGTTTGCCTTACCAGAGGTAGCCCCCTGCTCTTTAGAGTCCTTGACAAAATCCACCTGCAAGGTACAGACATGTGGGTGTTACCGTGTGACCACACCGGTGGCAAACCTCCTACCAGCCTCTGCTTCCTCGAGAAGTACCTCGGACGACAGGCAGACGTATCTGTTGAACATGAGGAAGAAGGGGCTGTACTTTGTGACGGCGTTGACTGAGGTGCGGAAATCGAAGAGCACGGGGTCGAGGTGGGCGTCCCATTCACTGGGTTTCTCGTTCACCACGCTGCAGATGGAGGACCTGAGCACCTCGGCGCTGCGGTCGTCCAGGCCTGCGCAGTCCGCGGGGTCTGCGGGGGTGAGGATCTGTGAGATGTTCCAGCGCTCACATAAGTGCCGGCTGACCTGCAAAGGCGGGGTTCACGCCCACGGGAGAACAAGGCAGGTTTGCACCACAGCAGCTTCCACAGCACGAGATGGCACTGTCCCCATGCCAGGAGATGCTGCTCAGCAGAAAAAGCTCCCCAGAAAAGTTAGAGCCTGAGAAAATGTTTTGCAACAATTGTTCCTGTGCTCAAGGCTTTTCACAGCACTGGGAAGCTGACTTAGTCCCCGGGTGGGGCAGGGACCTCATGGACATGATTCCACAGGACCTTTCCTTCTGAGCAGAGAGGCTGCAGTGTGGAGGAAGGACTTGCACCACACATCCACAACCTTAAATCCCCGACAGGGTGAAACCCCTGGCAAATCATCTGCCACTCGCAACAGGGCTGGGGCAGGGAGAAGGCAGCAGCAGCTCCTTGCCCCCCCTGCATCATGCACTACAGCTCTGCCTTCGGGCCCTGCTGCGCAAAACCACTGCTGAGGGTCATGCTGCTGCTCCCTGAACCACCCAGCACCTGACCTACCTCCTCACAGAAGTCCCAGCTCTGACTGGCATAAATGTTCTTGGATGCTCCAAACCTGAACAGGAAGAGGACACACAACCGGTTTTACTCCACCCGCTGCAGCGCAGAGCCAAAGGAGTTCAGTCTTCATGGGTGAGAGCAGGATACGAAAAGGACAGAGACCCTCCAGTGGAGCTGGTGCTAAAGAGCCGGGCAGGGCCTCACCTCCCCGAGGCAGAGAGAGGTCTGCTGGCTCCCCCGGTGCCCCAACAGCCAGGCCTGTTTGCTGCTGAGCGACAAGGCAGCGGGAGAAGCAAGCAGAGTGGCTTGCTCCGAATGCAAATCTCTGCTGGCCACATGCACTTCCACAAGGACAACGGTCAGGTGGTGACACACACCGTGTGACTGCAAACTAAACGCTTTCCTGGAGGGATGGGGGAATGGTTATAAAACTTCTGCAGAGAACTGGGGCACCAGCTCTCTTTGGGACTACCGGGAGAACCCCTTCTGCCTCCTTCTCCCCTTCCCTGATAACGAGAGCACAAGTCCTTTGTGAAGAGCAATGGAGCGGTCTCTCCTGTTGCAGGGAGTGCTCCTGCTCTCACCAGGAACGATCTTGTGGACGTTGAGGTTTGTTTTGCAGCACACCTCCCAGCGTGCCCCATCTCACTGCAGAGGTGCCATGGAACCACCAACAGAGGAGCCCACCTGTAGAAAATTGTAGCGAGGGCTTTAGCCACTGATAAGGGATCTTTCTTCTGCAGCGGAGCCGCCTCAACCCACTTGGTGAAGCAGTCGATCACAAGGAGGACGTGGGTATTGCTCTGGCTCGTCTCAGGAAAAGGTCCTGCGTAAACAAGCATTAAGAAAAATCAATTTGGAGCCGTAATATCACCCGGATGAGGGAAGTTAAAAACCCAGCCCAGCAAAACAATCACTGCGGAAACGCCCACGACTCTCTTCTGCAATGTCATGTGGCCAGTGCACGGCTGTGACCTTTGTCAGCAAAAATACACCCATCGCCACCTCAGTTCTGGGAAGTAACGCACGCCCACGGCTCCCAGCGCATGTGGAGAGGGAAGGGAGCCAGGCAGGCAGATCAGGCTGCACCTTGGTGTGCTGCTGCGGCCTCCCTGGCACCTCCTCACACAGTCTGCCACGTGTCCGGCAGCTGGCGTGGACGCCTGGAAAAGCCTGTCTGTCAGCTGCAGACACTCACCGTGGATGTCTAAGCCCAGCACTTCCCAGGGAGATTCCACTTTGATGGGCCTCGCTCTCCGCGACACGTTCTTGTTGTGCTCTGCGTTCTGGCACGTTTCACACATTTTGATCTAGAAAAGGAAAGGACAGATCAAAGGACTTTAAAAGACGCTGATGACTTCTGTCAGATTCGGCCTGGACGAGTTGTGAAGGGATGAGAGAGGGACAGCACGTCTGAGCACCCTCCCTCTACCCAACAAAACCAGTGAGGCGCGAGAAAAAGACGACAAAACACAACGAGCCGACGCCGCTCACCTTTCACAAAACTCCCCTGGCAGCTCACTCTGACACAATAACCAGTTTTCTCAACGTGGCCCGTGGCTAAGGCATTTCTCACTTTATTTTAAACTTCTGCTGCTAAAGAAATCACCAGCCCTGGGATGCTGGAGGGGCACAGGCTGCTCAGACCATGCAGCACCACCGTGCTTCTTCAAACCACGCTGTTGTGGAGCCCTGCTGCAGGGCACACTCAGCCTTAAAACAGGTGAGGCAGAGCAGCCGGGGGAGAGCGAGATGGTGGAAACACCGAGCTCCTCCTGTTACAACAGCTCAGGGAATTGGGAGGCTCTGGTTGGAATCCAGACTGCTCAAAGCTAAACTCAGCAACACTCGTCCGAAACAATCCTGCATTCCCACGCTGGCCAAGGCTGCCCTGCGCTGGGGGGAAAGACATCCAACCTACCCAGCTGCTCAGGACATTCCGACAGCTTCAGCGTAGTGCCTGGCTTCAAAGCAACAGGCACCAGAAGCGACGCCATCCCCGCACCAGGGCTCTGCCAGCTGCTCCCTCGGGACTGCTGCCTGAACGCCCTGGACACAGTGTCATGACACGGTCAATGCTCTCAACTTACCCAGTCCACGACATCCTTCACAATCCCCAGCCAGTAGTACCGGCTCTGAATCCGGTGCACGGTCTTTTTCTGCCCCAGATGGTTCCCGATCTCGGTGAAGTGGCTTTCCAGAAAGACCTGCCGCCTCCGTTCAGGATCCACAATCACCTCGCGCTTTTCCTCCTTCTTGGGTCCCACGTAGTAGAGGCAGCCGCCTGCAGACACGAGAGGTTTGTCTAAACCAACACTCTCACAGCTCTTTCAGCTACTTCGTCCCAGTGAAAGGTGATTTTCTACAGCAGGAAAAAAGGTGAGACCCAACACAAGGGGACTGTTGCCTTTGGAGCTTCTGTAACGCCTCTGGAGAAGCTGCTAAACTGGAACCACCTCCACAGACGCCCAGTGACTCTTTCCTGCCCCCAGGGCTGAGCAAAATCCTCTGCTACGATAAAGCCGCCTTGGTGCCCGGGCTGTGGCCCGCCCCGCGGTGCCCCGCGTCGCGTCAGTCCCCACCGGGCGCCCCAGAAGCGATGCCAAGGC
>NW_010398880.1:0-958 GCF_000710305.1 Buceros rhinoceros silvestris
CACCCATGGCCCCGTAGGCTTGGGCACCACGGATTGAGCACCCACGTTCCCATGGGCCACGTCCCCATGTCCCCGAGTACCCACGTCCCCACGGGCCATGTCCCCATGTCCCCGAGCACCCACGTCCCCATGGACCCGGGCACCATGACCCCGAGCACCCACGTCCCCGAGCACCCACATCCCCATGGGCCATGTCCCCACGTCCCCGAGCAGCCACGTCCCCACGGGCCATGTCCCCATGGACCCGGGCACCACGTCCCCAAGCACCCACATCCATGAGCACCCATGTCCTCATGGACCCGGGCACCAGGACCCTGAGCACCCACGTCCCCACGGGCCACGCTTCCACGTCCCCGAGCACCCACCTGCCCATAGACCTGGGCACCATGGCCCCAAGCACCCACATCCCCACAGGCCACGTCCCTACATCCCCGAGCACCCACATCCCCATGGACCTGGGCACCACGTCCCTGAGCACCCATGTCCCTGAAGACCCACGTCCCCACGGGCCATGTCTCCACGTCCCCGAGCACCCACGTCCCCGAGCACCTGTGTCCCTCAGCACCCATGTCGCCATGGACCTGAGAACCATGGACCTGGGCACCACGTCCCTGAGCACCCATGTCCCTGAAGACCCACGTCCCCACGGGCCATGTCTCCACGTCCCCGAGCACCCACGTCCCCGAGCACCTGTGTCCCTCAGCACCCATGTCGCCATGGACCTGAGAACCATGGACCTGGGCACCACGTCCCTGAGCACCCATGTCCCTGAAGACCCACGTCCCCACGGGCCATGTCTCCACGTCCCCGAGCACCCACGTCCCCGAGCACCTGTGTCCCTCAGCACCCATGTCGCCATGGACCTGAGAACCATGGACCTGGGCACCACGTCCCTGAGCACCCACATCCCCGAGCACCCATGTCCCTGAGCACCCACGTCCCTGAGCACCCACATCCC
>NW_010398880.1:1268-1484 GCF_000710305.1 Buceros rhinoceros silvestris
CATCCCCGAGCGCCCACGTCCCTGAGCACCCACGTCCCCGAGCACCCACGTCCCCATGGACCTGGTCACGGCAGCCTGAGCACCCGCGTCGCCATGGGTCATGTCCCCACGTCCCCGAGCACCCACGTCTCCATGGACCTGGGCACCATGACCCCGAGTGCCCCCGTCCCCCCGTGTCCCCGTCCCGCCGGTGGCACCTTCCACAGTGACGTTGTC
>NW_010398881.1:0-1366 GCF_000710305.1 Buceros rhinoceros silvestris
GCCTCCGAGCCAGCACCTGGGCATCTCTTTTCTGGCACCTCCCAGCTCTCCTCCAGCGCTCTCTGACCTGCCTGCGTCAGGAGGTGTGGTGCACCTTCAGGAACCAGCGTTCACTGGCGGCTCTAGTGGAGGACCTTGTCATCTCCCTCCTGGTCCTCTCTGGGCTGGTGTAAGACCTGCTGGTCCAGCTGCTCGAGGCCTCTCTCCAAGACCAGGCAGTGCCGTTCGTGCGCCACCTTATCCCTGTTGCTGCGGAACAGTGCAGCGGGGAGGCCCGCCGTCTGCAACGACCACGATGCTGGGGGCCGGGAGGGCAGCCCCGTGGCAGCCCCCAGCCCCACTGCCTCCCAAGGACGGTCTCCCACACCTGGCCCAATGCCCTCCCGCGGAATTGAAGGAAGCAGCACGGATAACGTCCCCAGCGCAGCAGCAGCTGCACTTGGTGGAGCTCCCGGCACCTCTCCCTCTGCCCTCGTTCTGTCCCTCTGGAGCAAGAAGAGCCCAAGGAGGACTCTGCGCGGGATGTGACACATCCACCTGCTTCCAGCCAGGGCAGGGAACGCTCCCCTGGGGGCACACGGCGACCCCCAAAGAGGAGGAGCAGCAGCCCCGAGGCCTCTCCTCCGGCCAAGAAGAGGCCACCTCGCCGGCAGCGCTAGGAGAACGCCCCGGGCGCTGCCAGAACTCACGCGGGGCCAGCAGCTGGCCATGGGCCGGCCCTTCAGGGCTGCCGGCCCTCTAGGTCTCATTTCCAGGCCCTACAGAAAATAAAGGCCCGAGAACCGCTGAAAAAGTCTGGCTGTTGCTAAGAGCGCGGGCGGCGTTGCTCTCCCCACCCGTGCTGCTTCTCCCTCCCCCTTCTGCTGGGGCTGTGCCCACCGTTTCCTCCCGCTGTCCTCAGCAGAGCGCCACGGGCCTTCTCCCGCTGTCCTGGCCCAGCCTCCTCGCCTGGCTGGGACTGTCAAGGGGCTGGACTGTGCTCCCTGAGCCACCCTGTCCCCAGAGCACAGCGCCGTGGCTCTTGCCCCTCTGCTCTCGCAGAGCTCCTTCCCCTCCAGCAAGGTGCCACGTCAGCCGGCCCTGTGCTCGGGCAGGGATCCACCCCCTCCAGCAGGGTGCCACGGCAGCCGGCCCTGTGCTCGGGCAGGGATCCCTTCCCCTGCTGCGAGCGCTGCGCGGCCCGGCCCTGGGGACACGACGGGCCTCTCTGTGCGGAGCCGAGTGCCGCGGAGCTGCGCCGTCTGGCCGAGCTGGGCCCTCCTTCCCCTCGGTCAAGTGCTGCAGGGACACACGCTGAGGAAGGCGGACACGGTGCTGCCCTCGAGCACAGGCTTTCTTCCCGCTCCTCCAGATCCAGCCCTAGCAC
>NW_010398882.1:0-284 GCF_000710305.1 Buceros rhinoceros silvestris
AATCCAACCAAAACCTGCCCCCAGTCAGCCCAAAATCTCCCTAAAATCTGCCCCAAAATCCGTCCAAAATCTGCCCCAAATCCACTCAAAATCTGCCCCAAATCTGCCCCAAATCTGCCCCGAATCTGCCCCCAAATTTCTCCCAAGTTTCTCTCAAATCTCCCCGATTTCTCCCTCAAATCTGCCGTAAATCTCCCCCCAACCTGCCCCACATTCCCCCAAATTCCCCCCAAATCTCCTGAAATTACCCCCTCATTTCCCCAGATCTCCCGAAATTTTCCCCA
>NW_010398883.1:0-2864 GCF_000710305.1 Buceros rhinoceros silvestris
ATATATAGTAATATCTAATATGGAATAGAGTTACTAGGAAGTGAGCTGAGACCAGCAAAATTCACTTCAATTAGATGGCACTGAAATTCTCCCCTGGAGAAAAAGAGACCATGGCTTTTCATTCACATACCTGTAAAGGTTGTCAGTAAATAAAATACCATCATATAAGCCAGATTTTTGCTTGCAGTTGGGTGTTATAAACATCTACTTCGTACGCTGGTGAAGGAATCTAGACCAAATTAAAACCTTGAATTTTGAATTCATGCATTATGAAGTCAATTCCCTTGCAATTTTTCACTCCCTCTTGTAAGTTCAAAATTTTAAGCTTTTATTAGAAATTTCTTGGAAGAAAGGAAAATGATTTGGGAATTTACATTATTTCCATGTGAAGTCACATAAAGTATATTTTTTTATAAAAAGTTGCTTTCCACACACAGTAAGTCATTGTTTTCTGAGCTGTAATCTTGAATGTGCACAGGCATTCAAGATTTCTCTTTGCAAATAAGTCTCAGACTAAAGCTCATAAACTGTTTCATCTCAGTAATTTCACTAGGAATTTCAGGTCTGTTGCTATTCTCTGTGAATACCTCTCCATGCAGGGAAGTATCATGTTCATGCAGGGAGTTTCATACACAATGCAGCTGGATACCTCCACCTCGCATCATGCTGTTTCAGAGATCACCAGGGAGCACCGTAAGTTGTACTCAACCCCAGTAAACTCAGGCCTGTAGGATGCAGCCCAGCATTCAAAGCTGTTAAGTAGATGCCTAAACTTCAAAATGGCTTTATTATTTAATTTGCACTATTGCATAAATTTGTTATGAGAGTTAACAAAAATTAAATACATTCAGACCGAGCCAAATTTAGTTGTAATTTGGAAAAGCTAGATAAATGAAAGATACCTTATAAAATCAGAGGCTATAACACAAAGGGGCTGAAAGGTTTTCTAAATGGACAGAGAGGTTCATACTAAAAGCACCAAAATAAATTCTGATTCCAGCTTTTGGGAAGCATCATTTATCTGAGAAGCGCAACATTCAAGAGAAAGAAATATGAAAAGTGAACTTAGGCAGGTGTTGTAGCATGAAGTCCTGACACTGTAGTCTTCTTTCCAATCCTCAACATATTTTGAACTCACTTGATGTTGCCAGATTCGGTTTTGCCTCAAACTTTAAATGTGAAATATTAGCTCTTGTCAGCCTCTGCTTTATGTGCTTTTCCTTGACTCCTTCTTTTCCCAGTCTAGCTTGGTTTTCCTTCCACTTAGTAATGCCAACTTAGATGCTATCTCACTTAGCGTTTACTGTGGACCAGGGACCAAGAAAGAGCCACCAATATTAACAACGATGACAATATAAATTTGTCTGGCCACAGAGTATGAGCTGAGCCTGTGTTTTTCTGCTAAGGCCAGACACAGAAAGGGTAGCTTTTGCCCAAGTCATTTAACTTTGTTTTTCTTGATTTGCCTTTAAGTAGGCAGCATCCAATCTACGTGCCAAAATCTCAACATTATGTTATTCTTCTGCTTTTACCAAGAGAATACATACAGCTCCTGAAAGATTGTCAAGCAGGATATTCCCTTATACAATCATAGTTTGTATAAAAAAGTTTCTCGCTAAAAGAAATAATAAAGATGGCTGGAATGAAGAAATTTAAAAATCTTTTCAGAGGTTTATAAAGAGGTTTGTTGCCAGTATATAAGAGGAACAAACTCTGTTTAAAGACCTGAGAGATGCGAGTGCTTCAGTGATGAAACATGGGTGTGAATTCCTCTGAACATTTGTACTTAATCCACCCCAGTATACACAAATGAATCTTTGAAACTGCAGAAAGATCTTGGCATCAATGATGTGATTCCAAAATGAGAGGAGAAAGTACTGCAAACCTTGCCTTATTCTTTGCCAGAGACTTCTTCAAAATAGAGGCAAGACGATGAAGAAATTTATTGTGTATTTTGTACCAATACTCCATGTTACAGAGACAGTACATTTTACTATCACAAGACAGGAGTCTTTTGGCTCCCTGTGAATTACGGTAAATAGCAACATTAGTGCAGCATGCTGGAGATTGAAGGCTCCAGGTCCTCAGGCAGAAGGTTTATAAACTCCGTGCCAAGACTGAGGCTCCCAAACAAAGAAGATCTCTCTCTGTACGTGTGAAGCAGTGAGGGATAGTATTCAAAAAGTTTCTAGCAGCACAAAGAAAGATCAGACGAGCATTCATATTTTGTACTACATAAATTGAAATACCCAAAATTGTTCTACTGTATCTCTACATCCAGAGAGTGAAAAGGGCAAGCTGGAATGAGCTAAATGCTGCTGCCTTGATTTTCATTATTCCCCACCCCAGTATTTAAGCATTTAGAAACCTAAAAACACAGGTAGAGCTTCACACTTCACATACTGATACTGTCAAAACGTGTCTTTACAGGTCTTCTGGACTCCTTTGATGCATCACATTAAATCAAGAGCCCTAGCCTGGTGCACAGATTTTTGCTTTGAAGGCCTCATTCTCCATCGCAGCTGAGAACACCACACAAGGACCCTCCCACACAGTAGTAGTTGCATAATGGTCTGCTCTAACAAGAACACGCTTCTGCTATGTAAACGGCATATGGACTGGAAACAAAAACACATTATAAAACTAAGTATACATGATAGTTCTGCCCTGGAGGTATGGTGGACAGAGAGTTCCACTGGGGCAGAGAGACCTAGCCAAGACCACCATTAAATTCTGACATGCACTGCAGACAGGATTTATCTAGTAGAGACTAAGTTTATACAATGTCCAAGTACATCCTAGGATACAATTCTCACTTTCAAGAATTTTCAGTTTTGCTGGGATCACACTGGTCTGCAGGAATG
>NW_010398883.1:2877-20533 GCF_000710305.1 Buceros rhinoceros silvestris
CTAATATACAATTCTCTCTTTCAAGAATGTTCAGTTTTGCTGGCATCACTCTGGTCTGCAGGAATTCTGACTGGATGACTCCACTTGGTCCTTCCACCACTTGCCAGCCTAACAGCTCCCCAAATTGTCTTGTGGCGTATTACCATCAACACCAAGTGCTAGAGCTTCAGAGTTATCTGTGATATTTACTTAGCACTTTGCTGTGGACTATTTAATATACTGTTCTATATTCATTTGTTGATACCTGTTTTCCAGTGCCCTTTTATTATTCTCCAGCAGAACAAGCTCTTGGAAAGCTGAGGGCCTATTCACAGTCTTAATCCTAATCAGGAAACGTATTTATACTACATGGAAAAATCAGAATCACATAATAAGGGTTATATCAGTCATTAGAGACTCACTTTAGCCTCACTGAAACGCCTAACTGGTGTAGCAAAGGTTAAAGTGTTTATGACAAGGCTGTCTATAATTCTCAGGCTGGCACAAAGATGTTCCATATAATTTGCATGGAGTGGGAAGGGAATATCCCTAACCTACAATATGAGCTTCTACACACACGTGCATATGGGAAAGGGAAGCGTGTGGACTGGAAGAGATCTGTGAACGATACTTAAATAAAAAAATCAGACTAGGATTGTTGTTCCAGGTACTTCACTCTACTCCTATTGTGAATCCTGCACAGAGCCGGACAGTATCTTTTACCCATTTTTATATGGCCTGTAAGAGTTTACTCTTGACTAATGTCTAGTGTGAAATTTGCAAGTTAGAGGGTTTACCACCTTCAGCAAATTTTGGCTTACAGAATAGCCTTAAATAAATTTAAAAAGAATCTAAGCAAGCAACAGCAAAAATAGTTTCTGTTTTACTAATTTTAAAATCTGCTTGTGACATACAGGAAACCTCTCCACGTTCAGGAAAAGTCTACCAGCACAAACCAATTACAGGCTTGTAACAACAGTTCTGAAGCTGCCACTCAGACAGGCTCGCATTCTCAGTAACAGACGACATTGAGAAGGCAGCATTTGGGTGCCTAAGTTTCAAACTTCAACATTTATATTCCTCAACATTTGCAAATTCCTTTTCTAATCTGACAGTAATAAATTCCCCTAGAGTTTGTTGACACAGAGTATAATGCCTTCCTTTGAAGAGACACCTGAGCTTTTTCTTTTGCTTGCTCCATTTTTGCTTGGACAAAGCATTTTAAGTGCAGATACATTGGCTCTGCTGCTTCAGCTCCTTTACAGCTAGCATGGAATCCACACAAGAGTGCACTGTGCATAGACACAAATGCTAAGCCTCTGCTGTGAACAGTAAAATATTTTTATTGATGGGCAAAGGCATAACAAGCTAAATTCTGGTATTGCACAGCTGCTAGGACCTTCCAACACTACCTGTACTCAGCCTTGTCATCCATGGGTTTCAATCAGTTGGTAAGCTGAGCGTACACCTAACCCCTCACTGACGAGGGCTAATAGAGCTTAATAAAAGCAGTACTGTGGCTGCACTGTTAGCTGGTGTGACAGATGCACTCGACCCCCCCTTCAGCTGAAGCTGTTCTTTTGGCACACAACTACTCTTTGAACTAACAGGAATGATTTTGTCTTTTTCTGCAGTTCTCTGATTCACTACATCAAAAAACACTGCCTTTGTGAACGACTTCATTACAGAGTATCTTTCAAGGAGAGCAACATGAGAACACAACAACTGTACCGGGTCAAACGAAAGATCCAGTTAGGCTGGAGCCTCTTGAAAGAGGATAAGAAGAGGGCAAGCATGTGCGGTGCTTTCCCCAGACTTTCAGCCTGCAACCATTTCTGCGGTGAATGGAACTCCTGGAGACAGATGTGGTTTCTGTACGCTTAGTAATGTGCACAGGAATTTCTCAGTCCTTAATCTGTCCAGCTTTGCAATGTAGTGTTTTCTGTAGGACACATTTAACACCAGCTAAGTTATGTATTTTAAGCACTTGGATTTGAAACTCTCTAGACACAGTCCATCCATTTGTCCCTGATTGCTCATTGTTTAGCACATTGATCCATGACTAAGGTTACAAGGTACTGGAGCAATACAGCACAGCTTCCTAATAGATGAGACTAACCTCAACAGACAATGCAGAAATTAAACAGATGAGAAAAATCCAGCAAGTTCAATAACTTTGGAATAAACCCAGTAAAGGCTCAGTGGAATTTTCCCAGTTCCTTCTAGTCTGAAGAAGTTAGGGTAGCATCAGAAGGCAAGAGCCATTTTTACAGCAACAGTAGAAATACTGAAATACGAAGTCGTCTTCATTTAGATTCCCAGCCAAACGCTAATTTCCTCATTCCAAACCACTTCCTAAAAAGAAAAAAAAAAAATCTTCTACCTTAATAGAAATTAGTTTGTTATTTGAAATTGAGAAGCAAGAAATGAGGTTTTTGTCATGATTCCATTTTTAAAGTTGTTAATAGCTTGAAAATCTAATTTCAATCATTCGACAGAGTTTTTCCCCTCACTTTTTTTCAGAAGGTGAAATTAATACTTCAAAATGTTAAATCTTTTGATCACTGCAGAGGTGGATAAGTCTCATTTTGTTTCTCTTGAACTACTTTTCAGTTATAAGAAGACTATTCTGTAATTGTTAACAAAGTTACCATTGTATTTGAAAGATCTACTTTATCAGCAGGAGCTAGCTCTGTTAAAATCCACAGAATCACAACCCATTACTGTAACTGTTTTGATACTCTGCTGTATCATTTCAAAGTCCATGTAGCCTTTCTTCAAAGTAATAGTCACTTCTGAGTTAATTTTGAACTAATAATAAAATATTTCTTTGAACAAAAAGTTATTCTGGAATGACATGCTGCAGTCTCCAGTTGCTTTCATCTTCCCTTTGAGATATTCTGATTTACAGAATGTTTTAACTATCTTTTTACTAAATATATATATATTTACATACATAAAACTACTTTCAGAAGACAACCCTACATCTTACAAGCTCTGAATATGCAGCAATATAGCAGCCTGGATAAAAAGGCCATTGACTGTGAAGATTTAAGAAACAGACTGACATCTGTCATCTCAATATTCCCCCTAGAAATGAAGCAGAATATTGTACACTATGGAATTCATTCCTAGTGGCAAAATACAAAAATCATCAGGAATCTGAGTCATTCTATGGAAATCAGTATACTTTTTTATATGTATGCACACAAACTCTTGTAAGACAAGTGTTCTATCATAGGGCTGTTGTTGGGGTTTTGAGGTTTGGGGTTTTTTTTTTAAGACTTCTGTTAGATTATGTCAAGCTAGTTATTTACTGTATTAATTGTCAGGTTTAGCACTTGCAGAGCAATTGGTCCAGGGCACAATTAATTTAAAGATATTTCCCTTAACCATACAAAGTTCTATATTCCAAGCGCAAATGGAAGACTCAGAAGATGACAGAAAATACACACTGAAAACTTGCTGCTGCTGCTAATTCATTATTTTGTAAAATAAGTAAACAACAAAATTATTTTTTTTAATGCAGTTATATGCTGTGCCCAAATAAAAGATTATAAAGCAGCTGGTTACTATATATTTCTGCTGCCAAGGCAGAATTTAACCAGTATTAGGCTCTTTGTGCTAGGTGAGATGCATATTTGTACATGATTAAAAGGTTTGAAGAACTTACTGGAAGAGAATACAGAGATACAGAATATAACAATTGCTCTTAATAATCTCTATTTCAGGAGCACTTAGAAGTTCTAAACAAAATCAATGAGTCAGTCAGATAGCAACAGCATGAACCCATTCCAGGACCCAGTCTTATATATGATACACATAAATGCAGGACCAGGAAAGGAAAAAAAAACCCCAAAACACCTGAAAACCACCCCACACCCACTACCTCAATGCAAAGTAAAAAATACTAGGTTTTAAGCTAAAAATAAGTCAAAATGAGGTCTTCCAAAGGTGAATTCTTTGCATACAGATCCAATAAAAAAAAAAAAAAGCTTAAGATTTTTTAAACTCCCTTTAAAGGGAACAATATTTTTTGACCTTTCATGAGTTTTATCAAGCTTTAATAGAAGCCTTTTTCCTTTCAACAGCTGCCCAAATATGAAGCTACGAGAACATGAATGCTTCCAGAACATGAATGCTTTTTACGTTTAAGTATGGCTTTCCCACACAATGACCTGTACATCTGCAGCCTGTACAGCAGTGATCTCTCAGCTGTCTATGTCTGGAATTCACTCTGGAATTCAACTACTGTTCAACAGTTATAAACACATATTTCATCTAAATACCCTTATGCCCTCCTCATTTTTGGTAAAGGGGAAAATCGTTATTACATTAAAACATTAATGATTAACCGAGACAATGCACAGTAGAGTAGCTAACCACCTCCTCATTTCAAATTTATGAAATTCAGCCCCTTCAGCCGCACATCTCCAGTGATGCTGTTCTGACCAGCTCTTACGTTAGGTTCCCACCTAACTTTTGTGAGGGGAGCATGACATACTGAAACCAAGTGCAAATCTTAAGGTGAATATTTAAAAACTAGTGCAGAATAAAAACAAACCAACCAACCAAAATAAAAAAAAAAACCAAACAAAACCAGCTCCGCACTCTGGAAAGTACTGACCTTGGAATTTGTCATTTTTGGTAACATTGCTTTGCATCAGAAATACTTTATGGCACCAACTGTAGCTCTACATGAAAATCAAATTTTTAAAAGCCACTAGAGCTCCACATGCTTTCAATATAAATGCAGCTTCAGTCTAAATGTTTAAATACTTCCATAAATCCTATGCGATAGCAATTTATGGATTACATAAAGCAATACTTACAGTAGTCCTTGAGATCAAAGATTCCTCTAACAACTCCACAACTAATTCATCCTTAATGGCATTAACACTTTGGTAATAGTCTTATTCTAAACATCCAGATTTTGCCAAAGCTCATTTCCTTTTAATGAGATGGCAGATATTTTACAGTGTGTAACATTTTTATACATTTGGTGATATAATGGCTAATTACAGATTTGTGTTCCTTCTGTTCCGCTGGGAGTACACAAGCTTTCTTGTAGCATCATATTTGGACTACAACGATTATTTAGCATTACCTAATCCCCAATGAAGTTAGTTCCAAAACAGCAAATTATCCAGATTTAACTCTTGCACAAAACCAAGGAAATTGTAATTCCCATAGCGTCTTAATGAAATATTTGCTTCAGTGTACAGTAAGACAAAGCCGCTAGATGACAACTTAGTTGTATCACTCCACAGAACAAGAAGGTTTTGCCATAATACAACAACATTCAGTGGTCAGACCATCAATGCATGCAGCTCTGTAATGCTAACAAATATAGTATCAAGTATTCCTTTCTTGTCTCCCTCTTCCCCCAGAAATTTTTCTGTTTCGACAATTTTTATTGGGGTGGGACAAGTAAGGGAGTAAAAAAACAAGCAGTTTATTTTTCTCTCACATTTCTCAAGCGGGATCTCTATCAAAGATCTACAGGAATGCACTGTAAATCCAAATGGCCAGAGCAAAACATTTAGGTTTATGTTGAACTACGACACATACTTCTGGGCAAATATTCATCAGAAGGATATAAGCAAAATAAGACATCACCTTTTTTCTTTTTTTTTTCTAATATATGTTCCTTTAATACCTGTCACAAAAGGTTTAGCCTCAGACATCACGTGACTGAAAAGACTAGTTAAAATCTTGTCTTGAATGTTAGTATAGATTCCATGTCTCCAGACATCTTATATATCTTTGGCCGTTTTGGGTCCCTAAACCAACGGATTCCGTTCAAATTCCTTGGAGAACTGGCTCTATTGCTTTCAACACCAAAGCTGCATCATCAAAGACTTACTTCTAGCATCTGGTTGGGCATATATGCTGCTAGACTCCCTGAAGTGTTTACTTTTCCTCTAATTTCTTTCATTCTTCACTCACAAGAGGTTCTGATTTTAGGGCCAGATAAGGATTTTTCCCATAATCATGAATAAATCTTTAGAATCGCCCCAAATTATCCCAAAATCAATGACTTAAGTGTTATTTACTAAGTCGGTATTTCCTTTTCACCAAGTCCAAGAAAATTATGCTGTAATAGAGCATTTGCCACAGTAACATTTTCATCATAACTAACACAGGCTAATATTCTACGTAAAATTACTACCATGAATTAACTTTATGTCTGTAGAAAATGAGATTGTATGTAATTACTGATTTCCATTCACAATAAACTAAGCAAATTATCTTCACAAACATAAATGCACCATAAATTTGTTTTGAGGCATAATGAAGAAATAAATTTGTGAAAGAAATATGGACTGAATCTGCCAAATTATTGTAAATGATAGCTTCTTTAAAATTAAGGCATGTAATTGCAATTGGAAAATGTTATCCTCTTAATGGTTGTATTATTATTTAGGTAGACCAATAATCCTCTTTGCTGATGCCTCATTTCTAAACTATTGGCAGATTTTATGCATTTTAATATCAAAATACCATGCAATCTATAAATAGAACAGTTTACCATTTGCGGGATTAGGTTCATCCTAATGAATTTTAGAGGATTTTAAAAATGGAGATAAAAATGCTTAGTAGAAAGTCTCACATTTTTTCTACTCATATTAGTTAACTGAGTGTATGCATTCAATAGAGAGATTGTTTTAACATATGGTTCCCTGAGTTTAATGTTAATCAGTGAAAATCACCATACTGAATATGACATTCTAAATCAAATAAAGCAATCAGTTTGATGATGTTTTAACAATTGCACATTATATCCTGCAATAAAATTTCAAAGTTAACTTCTTTAAAATGCCACAGAAATTAAAACACTCGTATTGTTGTAAGGCATCAGCATTATTTGACATTTCAAAAGCACTAAATCACATCTGATACATCCTCTATCTGGTTGATGATCATGTATTTTAAGACATTGTTAAAAATTTCAACTGCTTTTAAGTGTCCAAGCTTTAAAAACCTTTCAGGTTTGAGGATAGTCACTAACATTAATAACCTTACAGAATTCATCAGTATACTGTTATTACACATGCAAATTTCTTCTCTCCTCAAAAGTATTACTTTTGCTCATAGCCACTGTGTTACTTTTTTTTTCCTCTTAGAATACACAAAAACAGAATAACAAAAAACCCCACATCCAAGTTGTCATTTGAAGTAACTGGCGGTCGTATCTGTAGAAATTACTACAGACAAATTGTCTACGATGGCTTCTGCTGCTGCCACAATGCCTAGCAGCTTTCCAAAGCAGCTGAACAACTATTTCCCAAGTATTTCTCTGTGTCATGCTGATAGACATTAGACAATCAGGAGTCATGTCCCAAATATCCTCCTCAGCACCTACTATTTTTGGAGAACTAGGTATCATAGCTGGCCAAAAAAATCCTCTCCCTTACATGAGGACTCTTAGCGTTGGTCTCATCCTTCTGGCTACCTTGTCCCATCCTGTGCAGGCCCCCCTCAGCCTCCTCTCATTCTTTTGCTTTCGGGAAATGGCATCTAGCAAAACTAAACTACAAAAGAAACATAGAAAAAAAGCCTTTGAAAGCTTGCCTTTCTCAGACAAATTCAGGTTGGGATTAGCTTAGAGTAAAACAGATGCTGTTACAGAATTTCTATACTTTACACAAGTAAGGGAAGGATACGGTAATCTTTGTCTGTACTCCCCATACACCTGAACCAGCTTAGACCAAAGCAACTACTTTTACTGAACTATGAGAATTTCATTTCTTACTAGGTATGTTAGAACCACACCTAGGAGATGGGGGGAAGCTTTCCTCCTTGCCCGCACTGGGAAAACAAAGCTACAGTCAAGCAGGAGCTTGAAAGTATGTTTGCACTTACTCCCTTCCATGTAGGCTAAGGCAGCCTCACCACACTTTTGAAGGAAAATATAAAGGGGTGTAAGCTTTCCATTTTTAGAAATAGTTTTTTTCAAATAAGCAGAGATATAGTAACCTTTAGGTCACTACACTCTGTTGGCAATAGTTTCCAAGCTGAAGAAAAAGCCATTTCCTATGCCAACTGCAGACGCTTGTCTGATGTTACTGTGATGATCTAAAATGTTTTTAAAAGCCAGTTTTATTTATGTATGAAGTGGGCTCTAAATCAATGTTAAAGTTGTCTTTCCTTGTTCAAGGGAAGACTGAAAATTACTTTTCTTCATTATTTTCTTTCCAAACTTACAGGTGTCCTAGTTTGTGCCTCACATTAAGACTCTGGATAGTGAAAGTACAGAGCAGAAAACAGTGACCTGAAATTTTTTACCTTAATAAAACTAAACATGCTATACAACATTTTATTTTTTCCTTCTAAAATGGTGGAATGGTATTTTAACATACAGTCTGTGTCGAAAGTCAGTTGAAATTCATAACATTATAAAAAATTACTAGCTCCCCCCTGAAGTAAACCAAAAATTAGTGCTAGATATTTAAAATAAGTTTTTTTCCAGGTATGGTTCATGAGTGCCACAAGTGTAGGTTCTGTATCCAGCTGTTTGCCCTCCCTCCCTTCCACGCAGGGTCTTCAGAAGGTGTCTTCTGTATTACGTACAAACACATGGAGATACCTCACAGCCGACTCCCCATGCTTGGGCTGCAGTGTCTCAAGGCGAAGAGTCAAGCTCTGCTCCTAGCACTGAATTACTGCCTTTATAAATGAGGCAAACACTCCAAGTGGCAACAGCTGAGTGAATGTTCCCACCAATTACTACATAAAGCGCTGGTAGTAAAACAGAGTATACTGAGATTCCAACATAGTAAATTAGTCTGTAATGAGAAAGGGATTCTCGGTCATCCAGATAATCCAGAGAGATCTTGTTCTTTGCTGACTGCCCTAGGCTTAAAAAGAGACTTTGAATTGTAGTATGAAATCATTAAGCCAGTTTGGGTTTGATTTTTGTCAAATAGTGCTGGGACAACACAACAGGCAACTAAAGATGATCAGTATTTAATATGAGTAATAACAAATAGTAACTGCAAATAACCTGCAAAGGATGGGGAAAAGGACAAGTATGTACCACTGAGCAGAATCCATACATTTTAAATTTCATTATTCATTGAAAGCAGACAGAAAGCTCACTAAACCTGGGCAAAAGGGCAATTTAACCTTAAGTCCCTATTGTCTTCATTCCATATTAACCAGGTGGTTTGACTTATACTAGGTGCTTACTAACATTCCCTGTTTGGCTTCTCCTATCTTATCCACTCAAGTTAGCCTTAGCATGTTCCTGCTG
Organism: Buceros rhinoceros silvestris; assembly: GCF_000710305.1. Taxonomy (NCBI): domain Eukaryota; kingdom Metazoa; phylum Chordata; class Aves; order Bucerotiformes; family Bucerotidae; genus Buceros; species Buceros rhinoceros. Next base: position 12,113 of record NW_010398883.1, read on the forward strand.
GTCTGAGAGAGATTCATGACGTGGGAAATAGCCCTATTCCAGCAAGAGAATGAAGTGGCAACTCTTTACATCAGGCATTCTGCTTTGCCTGTTGTGAATAAACCACTTCCATGACAGTTTCTAACTCCTTTATACAAAGTAAATCTATCCGTATGTTTTAAACACTGAAATCCATCCATGATTCAGTATCAAAATCAGCAAGTAATGTGGGCTGAAAATCAAAAGGTTAAAGACAGACTATTGCCTGAAGAGTCTTTAGAGAAGGAAGGGCATTCACTATTTGATTTCTCACTGCCTTGTGCTCTGTTGAACACTCAAGTGCAAGGAATTTAGCCCCAAGAAAGGTAGTTAAGGGCTTATTCTGCATAGAAAACTTTTCATTTACGAAATGTTTTAAGAGGATTGTACCGTGTAATTAATTAATTAGTATTTTCATGGGCTTTGGATTCTGGAATGAAGGGAAATACTTCAAAATAGAGCTTCTGCTCACAAATGCTGTAGTCTCCTCAAGTAGTTTAGTGTCAGGCCAGATATATTCTATTCCATATGCAGGAAATACAGTAGATGTCTTCGAGTCCTTGTAGATAATATCAGCCCTAGAGGGCTTCACTGCAGACAACCATAAATTACCGCAGTTCTGATGCTTATTTTTAAGCCAGGGGCTGCAAAGAACCACAAATACTTCCATAATGTAGAAGTAAAGGCAAATATTTACTTTCAATGAGGTATCTGTGAGGATAATCTTTGAGAATTGATTTATGAGTCAATGGCTCTTTTATCTCCTTTTTCTCCATATATAAAATGTGGAAAATGTATTTCGTCCGGTATGTGAGATTGTTGCAAGACTGATTAATTCATTAGAGTTCACAGAGAACTCTATTCTGAGCATCAGAAGTATCCCAAGAACTAACTATTGCTCCGTAGTTATTGCTCATTTGTGTGTACAGGAGAGGGATGAAGGGAATATGCTGAAACAGAGCATCTTGACCGAGGCAATCCTCAAGCTGTTGCTCTTATTTCAGTCTATTACAAAACAGGACAGCAAGTGAGGAAGCAGAAAATTTTATTGCTCAAATTTAAATGCTTTCTTAGAAGCTTAAGAGTGGCAAATTCCGTATTAGGCAATTCTGGACAAAAGGCCAGAGGGGGGGAAAAAAAAAAAAAAACCCCACAGAAAAAAAAAAAAAAAACCACAAAAACTTATTCCAAGGGCAATTCTGGACAAAAGGCCAGAGGGGGGAAAAAAAAAAAAAAACCCCAACCGAAAAAAAAAAAAAAATCCCACAAGAAACAGTACCTAGACACAAAATGGTTCTCTTCCACAAAACAGCGAGCAATGTGACACAAGCTGAAGAACACTAGTATGACCACATACATATGGCACTCAGGAATATTTCTTTTTCCACAGAATACAAAAGAAGAAAAGCTGAGAATTTATGAGGCTGTTAAAACAAAAAACCCAAAACCATAAAACAAAACAACAAAAAAACCCAACCCAACCCAAACCTACTCCCACAAAAAAATCTTAGAAGATAAAAGCAATGTTAGAAAAAGCCACTGTATTCAGCAGCATCTGCCAACAATGAGTACTTAAATATATTTCTCTTTATTTTAGAACAATCATTGCCATTTAGAAAGATAGCCATAGACTGATAGTGAGCAACTGTGGCTGAAAAATGCTTGATACATGCAGTACCATGTAACTAATCTGAAAACTGCATCACAAATGTTTACAAAAGCGTCATTCTGACTTGTATTAACAGTGTTTTTCATACAAAACCCAGTGCAAGTAAGTGTGGTGTAACAGAAGAGGGATCTGTCTGTATTGCTGAAGAATCTGCCCAGGAAAATTTGCCTTATTGAATGGAAAAGTGGACTTTTATCTATAATAGCTTATAATCACGGTCCAATTTTTTATCTGCCTGTCCTCTACTGCATGTAAAAATTCAATTTAAAAAGTTTGAATGGAAAGGGAGAGATCTCAGAAAATTAAACCTAGACCACTATCTCATCTCTTGCTCATGATGCAGACTCTGATTATATGATCACATGCTTACGTCCCCAGCATCTGAGGCTCACCATCCTGATCAAGTAAGTTCCCAAATACATCAAGGGCATTGCTACAAAACCTTCCAACTTCACTGAAAGAATTGATACTACCAACTAAATGAGGCAGCCGTATTAATATGAAACAGGTTTCACAGATCCTCACCTCTGTTTCAAATTATAGCCCGGATCTGGCAAACAGCAACAGACAGACATATACTGACTCATGTCCACAGGCATTCTGGCTTTAGCAGGAATCCTGAAGTTTGCGTTTTTTAATTTGCAGAGTTGGGAATGATATCTGGAATTATACAGCTCTAACCAAAAGAACTTGTATTCAAGATAAAATAGTTGAGGCATAGTCAAGGAACCAGGCATGGCTTTGAGTCATCCATCTGGCTCATTTCATGTCGGATTTTATTTAGTGAACAAATCAGGGTTCCGGTAACAGAACTGGAGAATGAATATAATGTAAAAAAATAATGAGCCAAGTTTTCAGCTGTTCAGTGGAGTACAAAACTTTAGTGATTCTCACCCAGGCAAGCATCTGGACAAAATGCATACATTCACTCCAATGTCTTAAATTTCTGCATATCATTGCAGGAAGGAGAAATATCTTTTCCTGATGGGAATTACAGAATTCCCAATTTAATAGGAATACTAGAGGACAAAGAACTCATTTTAATGTAGAAGATACGCTGGGGAGATTAGACTACAATAACAAAGAGCATTTGAAAATTTAAAAATTATCTTCAGTCATTACAATATTGAATGAAAGCTGAGAGAAAAAGAACGACTCCTCCATGTAATGCCTACATGGAATTATTTCCCGCCAGCTCCGTATAGACACTTGAGTCACAAAACAAAATCAGTTTTAAGAATAAGACAGTTTATACACACAAAAAATCCCTTTGTGGTAACTGCCAACAAAGAACACATTGTACATTAATTGCTGGTCTCTCAGTCCAGACCATCTGTCTCTGCGATGTAATGAAGGCTGGCAGCATTGCTGCTATTTGCTCAATAACTAAAATTGGGTCTGAACTAAACCCTCCTCACTGTCTTGTTACACTATCAGCTTGACTTTTGTGAACTGAGATACAAACGCAGTGCATAGACACCTTTCAGCAGCAATGGCAGAGCCTAACGTGCCCGAAATTGAGAACAGAGAGTATTAGCAGGGATAATGAGAAAGAAGTGAAACCACCAACCACACCTGAAGGCAGAGTGCATTATAACTGCTGTGCTTTCACATGGTGAGAATGTTCAGTACAATATGGTGATAGCTGCCTCTGAGTATTGCTGAGCCACTGTGAGGGTTCAGATTCATTCCAGTACTAGAACTTGGAAATATATTTCTATTTGTATAGACAGTGTCTGTAAGAACTCTTATTTGGCTAATGTTTGTAAGCAGCTGTGAAAGTCTAAGTAGTCTTAGCTCAAATACAAGGATAATGAAATACCAGAAAGCTGGGTAGCAGTATCTGATAGTAAGGCAGCCATAAGTCATAAGATCTGCTCCGCAGGAAAGGTAAGCAAGGGAGAGATTGTATTTACTATTCAAATTTTGTATGCAAAGCAAAACACTGATGGCAGCTCTGTGGAATTTACACTCCCCCATCCATGGAAGTGACACACCATATTCAAAGAACTCAGGAAGATACTTTCTTACTTAGACTTTTGAGAAGACAGTGAAAATGTACAGTCCTCAGCGGACTGCAGATTCTTCCCACTTTGTGGGGCCCACCTAGCCTTGTATGTGTGGTGTGTAAGCACTAATTCTAATGCTCGTTCTCTGTGGCCAAGATATATCTCAACTAGTGCTCAGCTGCTTGAGAGGAAGATGCGAGATACCCTGGAATTTGAGCCTTCCCTCCAGAAAAAACATACAATGCTTAAAAGGCAACAAGATACAGGGAGGATCTGTGCAGCTGACTATTGAAGACAGATCTAACTACAGCTCTGTGGCAGCAGTCCAGTTACTACTCTTGTTAACTCTAGCAGTTTTAGGATGTGGGTGGCAGAAAAAAAATAAGCTGTTTTCATATATACATAATTCACACAGCTCTCTGAAAGACTGTGGTCATGTTGCTGCAAAAAATCTCTTTGGAAAGCTGGATTCATCTGTTCCTAGCCTGCCGAGGAAGACTGATGATTTTTCATTATTTTCTGGCTTCAAGATCAACTGGGAGAAGATACAGGTGCTACCGCTTTCTAGATTTTGCCCCAGGAAATCTGTCCTCATCTTGGAGGTTGGGTTTTATTGTACTGCCAGAATGTTCTAAATCACTCAGGTATTTGGAATTCTCAGTAACTCATTGACATGGGGAGCAAACATTTTTCACCATTAATTAAAATCCTGCAAAGAGATTTTGACAGATGGAAGTGACTGAACCTATTGCTATGGAGAAAGGTCAAATCCATTACAATGATCTTCATTCCAAAAAATTAATTATTGGCTGATGAAGATACCGTTGGAGAGTCTGTAGAGGATTTTTTCCCCGAAGTTAGAAGAACTGTTCATAGAGTTCCTATCAGACAGAAAAGACATTACTGTACTCAGACCAAGAAGCTAGAGATAAACAGTTCTGCTCAGTCTACATGCCTAGAAAAATGCTACAACTTTTTTCATTGATTCAAACTGACCTGTTATAACATCAAATGTTTATTAAATTCTCCAAAATTCCATTCTAGCAAGGCTACAGGTTTTCTAAAAACTGGGATGTTTGCCATTATGTACACAGGTTCTCATTTATGAAGATCCAGCGCTCAAGCTAGAATTAGTTTGGGCTTTTGGTTCCAAACCATCATAACAAAATCTGTGTTTTTCTTGGAAACCATGGGCTCCCTCTTTCCATGGGGATGTTCAGACTTTTTCCTGAAAACAATGCATGTGTATGTGCCTGAGAAAAAAAACATAACCTATATGAAAACAACAGGTTTAAAGATGGGAATTTAACATGGGAATCCAGTACTGGGCTTCCCTCTGTAAGAGAGATACAGAGCTACTGGAGAGAGTCCAACGGAGAGCTGCTATGGTGATTAAGGGATTGGAGCACCTCTCACATAGTGAAAGGCAGCGAGAACTGGGACTGTTGAGCCTATGGAAGAGAAGGCTCAGAAGAGGATCTCTTCAGTGTATATAAGCATCTAAAGGGAGGGTGTAAAGAAGATGGAGCCAGGCTCTGGCCTGCCCCTTACAAAGAATCCTTGGGTTTGAAAACTCTGGTCTGAATTATCAATTATATTCCAGCGGGAAAACAAGATCTACTCCTCCCCACATTTCTCTTGACTTCTGGTGTAATGGTCTAGAAAATGCCAACGCGAGAGCACTCATCCTCTTTATGCAAGAACAACAGTAACAGTGGGTCAAAAGTTCCCAGAGAAAATTGACAAAACTGTAATTCACCAATGGACAAAACAAATCTATTTTTCCAGGCTGCTTATTCTTCCATGGCATGATTTAAATGAAGTCTTACAATACCTAACATTTTTAGATGTCTGCACGAGCAAAAAGATGTGGCCTCCTTCTCCCAGCCCTGGGACTGTAACAGCTGATAATGGAGTCAACAGTATAATACTGACTCTAAGATATATCTGAACACTGTCTGAAACCTGATTGTGCGTGACTTTCAGAAAGCATGAGCCATGAAAAGTACATTTGATGCAGCCTAAAACTCCCAATCTTTCTCATTTTTATAGTTTCATAGTCTCACAAGCTTGAAAATTCCTGAGAGGCTATGTGGTAAAACAAAAAAATAAACGTAAGTAACATATTCTTGCAATTGGTGCCAGCCCAGTGGGAATGAAAATGTGTTGTGCAAAGATATAGGGAAGCTACCAATGGTACAAGAACACCCTTCTTCCACAAAGTTAGAAGTTCAACATCTCTGCATGAGACAATGAAAAGAAAGAAGAAAAATATGAAGCTATGTAATATATCTAACTGAAATCTTCAGCCTGACCCAAAGAAAAGAGTCTCATTTATTTTACGGCACTTTAAACCTTCCACTTAAAAAGGAGAAATAAACAAGAAGGATGCAAATTTGCACAGAAGCTGCTCTGAAACGTTCTGGCAGACTAGAGCAACGTATTTCATTATTTCTTAGTCTTCTAAAAATGTGGTCTGCTACCAAAGGACAGTCCCAGTTTCCAGAACTATGATTCACATATCTAACGGACAATTAGTCCTACAACAAAAGTTTTTTAGTTGAATGTATTTTTACCTGATTCCACAGACTGGGAATTCACACGATTACAACAACGTGGTTTAAAGATAAGGCCAGAGAATACAGAACCACCCTTTTAGTGGCACCTTGCAGGTAGGTCAGTAATGCAAAGCTGCATGTAAAGTAGAGTTTATGCTTTACAGTGACAGCAGGAGGGAAGGCATTTGATATACATAAGGCAAGAGTCTCAGAGATTATTCTTCACTGTGAAAAAAGTTCACTTGTAAAATAAGAACATATCAAAATTATTGGAATAAATCTGAGATCTAAGTGACTATATACAAGACTCTGAGTTTTTGAGTCGTGACGTTTTCAATCTAGTCTGAAAGTCCAAAATGCATTTTTACTTTATCTTAATTATTGTATCTAATTAATTTATGTAACTAGAAGGTCAGTTTGAGTGTTTTCAGATCTTTTCCAAACTTTATAGAGGAATAAAGTGCACAACATTTCACAGAAAGTCGCTATCTACAAATAAACATAAACCTAAATTCACTATCTCCCTCCTTGTAATGGGACAGAAGGAGCAGTATTACAGAAGTCGTATTGGCTTAGGTTTTTGAGTATGTTGTTGAAATAAAACAAGCTGACCTTGTTTCCCGAACAATTCATTCTACATAATACTTTTGAATGAGTTCTTGATGTAGAAAGGCATAATAATAGTCCAACATACCTCTACAAAAGCAAAGGTTCAAGTAATTTTCCTATTATTATCTCCATTACAATCAAATTACTTAAGAGCAGTATCTTTTAAGGGTAATAGAAATGCATATTTTGATAGATTTCAAGCCCTCTCTAGCAAGGCCATCTCTAAATGGAATAAAATACACCCATTTCACTTTTCTGGTAGTCAGTGCACCATTTTTACACAAGCAAAAACATAGCCGGTCCTTACTTGAACAACAGTGGAGGCAATATAGGCAAAGAAACGTTTCACTCCCCGCTACGTGGATTTTGGGAACCACAGGGTAGTTCCCTTAGAAGACTCTCTCTGTAGCCTCTTTATTTGGTGACTGTTTGCTAGAAGAAAGTACGTAATGCCTAAACCACTCTGCTAACACGCAAGGACAGGCAAAAAAAGCCACTAACTTACAGAAAGGAAGGCATTCTCCCTTCTCTTAAAGAAGGATGCAGTGGATGTATTCCCATTGCATGCCAGATTGTTCATTCAGGCAATGCCTTCAGAGCAGTGTCTCACATGCTCAGTGGAGCAGTGAAGTCTGCGCTATGGGGTAACAATTAACAATTACAATATCGCTCAAAGTAAAAATTCAGTGAGGCTGATGCAAGGAGGAGGGAATAAAATTGCTTCACTTTCCTTCAGATTCATTTCCAGCTGTAGTCTCTATTACACATACAGTTTTTGTTCAGTGATTCTTACACCATACCCCAAAAGAGTGCTGACAGCATTTTTATCTAAAGTCCCAAGTCTCAACCAACCATACCCTGGGAAGGTAAAAAATACAGATAACGATTTTGCATAGCAGTGTACCCAAAACTGTAAAAAACCTGTTCCACAGTATTAGGTACAATTATAGCTTAGTGAATAAAACCAACAAAGTGTAGGTACTTCTACAACTGTTTGTAGCTGATTCTAATCTAACTGGAAGGATTTTAATCATACTTACATAGTCTCTCATATATTCATGAGAACAACTGCGTATAATGAAATTTTGGCATTATTTAACATTAATGCTAAATCATTAATATCAATGGATACATAAATGTTTTGTTTCCAAAGTTATGGGTACTAGTAAAAACATGCCAAAAGCTTGGTTCAAACTCTAGTTTGCAAATAAATCTTTGACTAGTATTTCCAGAAACAAAGAAATGAATAAATGTACTCACATACACAAATCAGCATCACTTAATCATGTTTCTTCATAGTAAAAATAGCCTATCTTGTTTAAAAAGGAGGTTTATACAAGTTCTTTTGCTTTATTTTTTCTACTTCATAATGAAGGAAAGCTTATTTATGTAAGTAACTTCTTGGGCTATTTACATAATCATCATTATTGACATCACTGAGAATTTACACAGACTGACTAGGAGTTCACCCTACTACTCACTATCTATCAGATGTAACAACTAGCATCTCAGCTGTAGACAGCTGAGTGCTAGCTCCACCTTCGCTTCTATTCAGCAG